>NW_027642813.1:0-24990 GCF_032717465.1 Coenobita brevimanus | reverse complement strand
GCTAGGGTGGCTGCCCCCCTACAGCTAGGGTGGCTGCCCCCCTACAGCTAGGGTGGCTGCCCCCCTACAGCTAGGGTGGCTGCCCCCCTACAGCTGAGGTGGCTGCCCCCCTACAGCTGAGGTGGCTGCCTCACTGCAGCTGAGGTGGCTGCTTCCCTGCAGCTGAGGTGGCTGCCTCCCTGCAGCTAGGGTCGCTGCCTCCCTGCAGCTGAGGTCGCGTCCTCCCTGCAGCTAGGGTCGCGTCCTCCCTGCAGCTAGGGTCGCGTCCTCCCTGCAGCTAGGGTCGCTTCCTCCCTACAGCTAAGGTGGCTGCCTCCCTACAGCTAAGGTGGCTGCCTCCCTACAGCTAGGGTCGCTGCCTCCCTACAGCTAGGGTCGCTTCCTCCCTACAGCTAGGGTCGCTTCCTCCCTACAGCTAGGGTGGCTGCCTCCCTACAGCTAGGGTGGCTGCCTCCCTACAGCTAGGGTGGCTGCCTCCCTACAGCTAGGGTGGCTGCCTCCCTACAGCTTGGGTGGCTGCCTCCCTACAGCAATGGTCGCTGCATCCCTACAGCGATGGTGGCTGCCTCCCTACAGCTTTGGTGGCTGCCTCCCTGCAGCTGATGTTGGCTGCCCCCCTACAGCTGAGGTGGCTGCCCCCCTACAGCTGAGGTGGCTGCCTCCCTATAGCTGAGGTGGCTACCACCGTACGGCTGAGGTGGCTGCCTCCCTACAGCTGAGGTGGCTGCCTCACTGCAGCTGAGGTGGCTGCTTCCCTGCAGCTGAGGGTCCCTGCCTCCCTACAGCTAGGGTCGCGTCCTCCCTGCTTCTAGGGTCGCGTCCTCCCTGCAGCTAGGGTCGCTGCCTCCCTACAGCTAGGGTCGCTGCCTCCCTACAGCTAGGGTCGGTTCATCCCTACAGCTTCCTCCCTACAGCTAAGGTGGCTGCCTCCCTACAGCTGCCTCCCTACAGCTAAGGTGGCTGCCTCCCTACAGCTGCCTCCCTACAGCTAAGGTGGCTGCCTCCCTACAGCTGCCTCCCTACAGCTAAGGTGGCTGCCTCCCTACAGCTGCCTCCCTTCAGCTGAGGTGGCTGCCTCCCTACAGCTGCCTCCCTTCAGCTGAGGTGGCTGCCTCCCTACAGCTAGGGTCGCTGCCTCCCTACAGCTACTGTGGCTGCCTCCCTACAGCTAGGGTCGCTGCCTCCCTACAGCTAGGGTCGCTGCCTCCCTACAGCTGAGGTGGCTGCCCCCCTACAGCTAAAATGGCTTCCTCCCTACTGCTAAGGTGGCAGCCATACAGCTGAGGTGGCTGCCTCCCTACAGCTGAGGTGGCTGCCTCCCTACAGCTGAGGTGGCTGCCTCCCTACAGCTGAGGTGGCTGCCCCCCTACAGCTGAGGTGGCTGCCCCCCTACAGCTGAGGTGGCTGCCCCCCTACAGCTGAGGTGGCTGCCCCCTACAGCTGAGGTGGCTGCCCCCCTACAGCTGAGGTGGCTGCCCCCTACAGCTAAGGTGGCTGCCCCCCTACAGCTTGTGTCACTGCCTCCCCACAGCTAGGGTCGCTGCCTCCCTACAGCTAGGATGGCTGCCTCCCTACAGCTAGGGCCGCTGCCTCCCTACAGCTAGGGTGTCTGCCTCCCTACAGCTAGGGTCGCTGCCTCCCTACAGCTAGGGTCGCTGCCTCCCTACAGCTAGGGTCGCTGCCTCCCTACAGCTAGGGTCGCTTCCTCCCTACAGCTAGGTTGGCTGCCTCCCTACAGCTAGGGTGGCTTCCTCCCTACAGCTAGGGTGGCTTCCTCCCTACAGCTAAGGTCGCTTCCTCCCTACAGCTAAGGTGGCTGCCTCCCTACAGCTAGGGTGGCTGCCTCCCTACAGCTAGGGTGTCTGCCTCCCTACAGCTAGGGTGGCTGCCTCCCTACAGCTAGGGTGGCTGCCTCCCTACAGCTAGGGTGGCTGCCTCCCTACAGCTAGGGTGGCTGCCTCCCTACAGCTGTGGTGGCTGCCTCCCTACAGCTAGGGTGGCTGCCTCCCTACAGCTAGGGTGGCTGCCTCCCTACAGCTAGGGTGGCTGCCTCCCTACAGCTAGGGTGGCTGCCTCCCTACAGCTAGGGTCGCTGCCTCCCTACAGCTGAGGTGGCTGCCTCCCTACAGCTGAGGTGGCTGCCACCCTACAGCTGAGGTGGCTGCCACCCTACAGCTGAGGTGGCTGTCTCCCTACAGCTGAGGTGGCTGCCTCCCTACAGGTAGGGTCGCTGCCTCCCTACAGCTGAGGTCGCTGCCTCCCTACAGCTGAGGTCGCTGCCTCCCTACAGCTGGGGTCGCGTCCTCCCTACAGCTGGGGTCGCGTCCTCCCTACAGCTGGGGTCGCGTCCTCCCTACAGCTGGGGTCGCTTCCTCCCTACAGCTGGGGTCGCGTCCTCCCTACAGCTTGGGTCGCGTCCTCCCTACAGCTGGGGTCGCTTCCTCCCTACAGCTGGAGTCGCATCCTCCCTACAGCTGGGGTCGCATCCTCCCTACAGCTGGGGTCGCTTCCTCCCTACAGCTAGGGTGGCTGCCTCCCTACAGCTAGGGTGGCTGCCTCCCTACAGCTAGGGTGGCTGCCTCCCTACAGCTGAGGTGGCTGCCTCCCTACAGCTAGGGTGTCTGCCTCCCTACAGCTAGGGTGGCTGCCTCCCTACAGCTAGGGTGGCTGCCTCCCTACAGCTAGGGTGGCTGCCTCCCTACAGCTAAGGTGGCTGCCTCCCTACAGCTAGGGTGGCTGCCTCCCTACAGCTAGGGTGGCTGCCTCCCTACAGCTAGGGTGGCTGCCTCCCTACAGCTAGGGTGGCTGCCTCCCTACAGCTAGGGTGGCTGCCTCCCTACAGCTAGGGTGGCTGCCTCCCTACAGCTAGGGTGGCTGCCTCCCTACAGCTGAGGTGGCTGCCTCCCTACAGCTGAGGTGGCTGCCCCCCTACAGCTGAGGTGGCTGCCCCCCTACAGCTGAGGTGGCTGCCTCCCTACAGCTGAGGTGGCTGCCTCCCTACAGCTGAGGTGGCTGCCTCCCTACAGCTGAGAGTCGCTGCCTCCCTACAGCCAGGGTCGCTGCCTCCCTACAGCCAGGGTCGCGTCCTCCCTACAGCCAGGGTCGCTGCCTCCCTACAGCCAGGGTCGCTGCCTCCCTACAGCTGGTGGTCTCCCTACAGCTGAGGTGGCTGCCCCCCTACAGCAGAGGTGGCTGTCTCCCTACAGCTGAGGTGGCTGCCTCCCTACAGGTAGGGTGGCTGCCTCCCTACAGGTAGGGTGGCTGCCTCCCTACAGCTAGGGTGGCTGCCTCCCTACAGCTAGGGTGGCTGCCTCCCTACAGCTAGGGTGGCTGCCTCCCTACAGCTAGGGTGGCTGCCTCCCTACAGCTAGGGTGGCTGCCTCCCTACAGCTAGGGTGGCTGCCTCCCTACAGCTAAGGTGGCTGCCTCCCTACAGCTAGGGTGGCGCCCTCCCTACAGCTAGGGTGGCTGCCTCCCTACAGCTAGGGTGGCTGCCTCCCTACAGCTAGGGTGGCTTCCTCCCTACAGCTAGGGTGGCTGCCTCCCTACAGCTAGGGTGGCTGCCTCCCTACAGCTAGGGTGGCTGCCTCCCTACAGCTAGGGTGGCTGCCTCCCTACAGCTGGGGTGGCTGCCTCCCTACAGCTGGGGTGGCTGCCTCCCTACAGCTGGGGTGGCTGCCTCCCTACAGCTGGGGTGGCTGCCTCCCTACAGCTAGGGTGGCTGCCTCTCTACAGCTGAGGTGGCTGCCTCCCTACATCTGAGGTGGCTGTAGGGTCGCTTCCTCCCCACAGCTAGGTTGGCTGCCTCCCCACAGTTAGTGTGGCTGCCTCCCCACAGCTAGTGTGGCTGCCTCCCTACAGCTAGGGTGGCTGCCTCCCTACAGCTGAGGTGGCTGCCCCCCTACAGCTGAGGTGGCTGCCCCCCTACAGCTGAGGTGGCTGCCCCCCTACAGCTGAGGTGGCTGCCTCCCTGCAGCCAGGGTGGCTGCCTCCCTGCAGCCAGGGTGGCTGCCTCCCTGCAGCCAGGGTGGCTGCCTCCCTGCAGCCAGGGTGGCTGCCTCCCTGCGGCCAGGGTGGCTGCCTCCCTGCGGCCAGGGTGGCTGCCTCCCTACGGCCAGGGTGGCTGCCTCCCTACGGCTGGGGTGGCTGCCTCTCTACAGCTAGGGCGGCTGCCTCTCTACAGCTTGGGTGGCTGCCTCCCTACAGCTATGGTGGCTGCCTCCCTACAGCTGTGGTGGCTGCCTCCCTACAGCTATGGTGGCATCCTCCCTGCAGCTATGTTGGCTGCCCCCCTACAGCTGAGGTGGCTGCCCCCCTGCAGCTGGGGTGGCTGCCTCCGTACAGCTGAGGTGGCTGCCTCCCTACAGCTGAGGTGGCTGCCTCCCTGCAGCTGGGGGGGCTGCCTCCCTGCAGCTGAGGTCTCATCCTCCCTGCAGCTAGGGTCACTGCCTCCCTGCAGCTGAGGTCGCGTCCTCCCTGCAGCTAGGGTCGCGTCCTCCCTGCAGCTAGGGTCGCGTCCTCCCTGCAGCTAGGGTCGCTTCCTCCCTACAGCTAAGGTGGCTGCCTCCCTACAGCTAAGGTGGCTGCCTCCCTACAGCTAAGGTGGCTGCCTCCCTACAGCTGCCTCCCTACAGCTAAGGTGGCTGCCTCCCTACAGCTGCCTCCCTACAGCTAAGGTGGCTGCCTCCCTACAGCTGCCTCCCTACAGCTAAGGTGGCTGCCTCCCTACAGCTGCCTCCCTTCAGCTGAGGTGGCTGCCTCCCTACAGCTGCCTCCCTTCAGCTGAGGTGGCTGCCTCCCTACAGCTAGGGTGGCTGCCTTCCTACAGCTGCTGTGGCTGCCTCCCTACAGCTAGGCTCGCTGCCTCCCTACAGCTAGGGTGGCTGCCTCCCTACAGCTAGGGTAGCTTCCTTCATACATCTAGGTTGGCGGACTCCCTACAGCTAGGGTGGCTTCCTCCCTACAGCTAAGCTCGCTGCCTCCCTACAGAGAGGATGGCTTCCCCACTACAGCTGAGGTGGCTGCCTCCCTACAGCTGAGGTGGCTGCCTCCCTACAGCTAGGGTGGCTGCCTCCCTACAGCTGAGGTGGCTGCCTCCCTACAGCTGAGGTGGCTGCCTCCCTACAGCTGAGGTGGCTGCCCCCCTACAGCTAAGGTGGCTGCCCCCTACAGCTGAGGTGGCTGCCCCCCTACAGCTGAGGTGGCTGCCCCCCTACAGCTGAGGTGGCTGCCACCCTACAGCTAGGGTGGCTGCCTCCCTACAGCTAGGGTCGCTGCCTCCCTACAGCTAGGGTGGCTGCCTCCCTACAGCTAGGGTCGCTGCCTCCCTACAGCTAGGGTGGCTGCCTCCCTACAGCTAGGGTGGCTGCCTCCCTACAGCTAAGGTGGCTGCCCCCTACAGCTGAGGTGGCTGCCCCCCTACAGCTGAGGTGGCTGCCTCCCTACAGCTGAGGTGGCTGCCTCCCCTAGGGTCGCGTCCTCCCTACAGCTAAGATGGCTTCCTCCCTACAGCTAAGATGGCTTCCTCCCTACAGCTAGGGTCGCTTCCTCCCTACAGCTAAGGTGGCTGCCTCCCTACAGCTAAGGTGGCTGCCTCCCTACAGCTAAGGTGGCTGCCTCCCTACAGCTAAGGTGGCTGCCTCCCTACAGCTAAGGTGGCTGCCCCCCTACAGCTAAGGTGGCTGCCCCCCTACTGCTAAGTTGGCTGCCCCCCTACAGCTGAGGTGGCTGCCCCCCTACAGCTGAGGTGGCTGCCCCCCTACAGCTGAGGTGGCTGCCCCCCTACAGCTGAGGTGGCTGCCTCCCTACAGCTAGGGTGGCTGCCTCCCTACAGCTAGGGTGGCTGCCTCCCTACAGCTAGGGTGGCTGCCTCCCTACAGCTAGGGTGGCTGCCTCCCTACAGCTAGGGTGGCTGCCTCCCTACAGCTAGGGTGGCTGCCTCCCTACAGCTAGGGTGGCTGCCTCCCTACAGCTAGGGTGGCTGCCTCCCTACAGCTAGGGTGGCTGCCTCCCTACAGCAAGGGTCGCTGCCTCCCTACAGCTAGGGTCGCGTCCTCCCTACAGCTAGGGTCGCTTCCTCCCTACAGCTAGGGTCGCTGCCTCCCTACAGCTAGGGTCGCTGCCTCCCTACAGCTGGGGTCGCTTCCTCCCTACAGCTGGGGTCGCATCCTCCCTACAGCTAGGGTCGCATCCTGCCTACAGCTAGGGTCGCATCCTGCCTACAGCTAGGGTCGCATCCTCCCTACAGCTAGGGTGGCTTCCTCCCTACAGCTAAGGTGGCTTCCTCCCTACAGCTAGGGTGGCTTCCTCCCTACAGCTAGGGTGGCTGCCTGCCTACAGCTAGGGTGGCTGCCTGCCTACAGCTAGGGTGGCTGCCTCCCTACAGCTAGGGTGGCTGCCTCCCTACAGCTAGGGTGGCTGCCTCCCTACAGCTAGGGTGGCTGCCTCCCTACAGCTAGGGTGGCTGCCTCCCTACAGCTAGGGTGGCTGCCTGCCTACAGCTAGGGTCGCTGCCTGCCTACAGCTAGGGTCGCTGCCTGCCTACAGCTAGGGTCGCTGCCTCCCATCTGCTGAGGTGGCTGCTGCCCTACAGCTGAGGTGGCTGCCACCCTACAGCTGAGGTCGCTGCCACCCTACAGCTGAGGTCGCTTCCTCCCTACAGCTGAGGTCGCTTCCTCCCTACAGCTGAGGTCGCTTCCTCCCAACAGTTAAGGTCGCATCCTCCCTACAGCTAAGGTCGCTTCCTCTCTACAGCTAAGATCGCTTCCTCCCTACAGCTAGAAGCCTTCCTCCCTGTCGCTTAACCTTCCTTCCCATCAATGCCTTTCTACCTGTAACTTCCCTACACCATCCTTCCTACTGCCTACACCATCCTTCCTACTCCCTACACCATCCTTCCTACTCCCTACACCATCCTTCCTACTCCCTACACCATCCTTCCTACTCCCTACACCATCCTTCCTACTCCCTACACCATCCTATTCCCTACAGCATCCTTCATTTATATAACTTTTATTGCTATCCTCCAATCTTTAGCTTCCTATCAAGTTTCAGTCCTATGTCTTCTAATATTCAATCCTATTTTCACCAGTCTTCTATCTTGTCGCCGTCTGACCTTCCTATTATAGCTAGTTCCTTATCCCAGCCTAAGCCCATTTCCTGTCACAGCCCAAGCCCATTTCCTGTCACAGCCCAAGCCCATTTCCTATCATCCCAAGTTGCTGACTTTATCGTATCAAAATCTCGACCTATTTTCTAAGCCTGCCATTTACCTTACTCTAGGCCCTTGATTGCATTTCCTAATGTTAACATGCAGCTTCTGTACCCTAGACTACACCCACACCCTGGACAAAACTACTGCACACTTAACCGAACCCTTATGCTCACAGGTTCCTAATCACAGCTGAACAAAAATTGAAATGCAAATAAACAGGAACATCTAAAGTTATTGGAGTATACTTATCAATAGGGAGGGGCGCAGTGTGTAGACAACAGACTGGGACACTGCACATATCGACTGACTCCACCTTCATCGTGACCACCACACCTGCAAGATACCAAGTGTTAATTTTGTAGAGAAAACTGAATCGTGCCTCGCTCATTAGTCCATCGTCCTTGTCAGGAAGAGTACAAGCTAGGCACCGATAAGTAGCATTTAACATGGGCGATTAGAAAGTTAAAAATATTCAGACAACATACATTACACAGATGAATGACTTGGGATAGTCAATTACTTACATTTAAATTTCTCCCTCCCCACCAAAAAAAAAAAAAAAAAATACGGTACACCAGTTGAGGGAAGAAGCACCAATTCTGAAGCAACTCGTTACGTTTTAGAATAAGTGCAGTAATTAACATTCTCATCATACTGAAGACACCAAGCTCAGAATTATTCTTTTGTCTATAATCCATTTGGTAATATCCAGCTAGTAAAGTTCAAGTGCTTGCAAAGCAGTGAAACCGTTGAGCATAACGAGTGTTCCAATTTCCTAGTTGTGGGGTTTGATTAACCAATAAACCCAGATTTTAAGTTTGGGGAGTGACCTAGTTCCAAGTAATGAACCATCTGTATCAAACTAGTCACAGCATTTCAGTTCTGATTAATCACTAGCCTTTACTAAATCTGACAGCAGGGCCGTGTATCTTTCCCTGAAACCAGTAGCCTTTCACCACTACAGTTATTGCAATACATCCGCATACCTGTGTTCAGCTAAGGTTCCCATTATGTCAAAGAGGAACTACCACTCCATAGCTTGTAATTAGCCCTGGCCCAAGCACTATAGTACAACATTCTTCACATGGTTAACTCTTCTCCATTTGTCCACTGGCTAGTCTAAGACTTTTGGCAATACAGTCTGCCAAGCTCACTGGTCCGTCCTTGTATGAAGTACAGTCTTCACATACTAGGAAATCGTTCAAGTATTGCTAGACCATAAAACCTATCGCCCTAACCTATAACTGCAATCTTATTAAACTCTCCGGTGTCTTGGTGCGTAAGAATCCAACCCAGAATGCAGCACTGACTGCTACTTTGCTTCTCAGCCAGGCAATTTTCTAGTCTCGCTTGGCACTAGTTATTCAGTAGGGGAAAAAAAATCCCTCAAACTTAGCTTTGGAAAAATTGTATTAAACCTCACCAAACTTACAAATTCCTAAGAATCAAATACTTTATTAAAAACTTGACTTACCGGAAGGTGGAGGTGAACTCCACGACGGCCAGCGTTATTTTGCTTGCAAGTTTACGTGGAGCCGCCTTGTAGGCTCCCAAACCAGCAAACCGAACCATAAAACAGTGAGGTATAGCTATCTCGTGCAATATTTTGGCGAGTTCACGGGTCAGTATGAGGGTGCATACTAATTACACCATGTTTTTCATTATATTGTATTGTTGGATAAAGCTCGAAAAACTCTATATTTGCAAAACTGAACGGGAGAGATAACCAAATAATAATGTGTCCGGCTCTGAACAGCCATATTCAGATACAAATCCGAAGCACCACTCACGAATCGTTTCTCCCAGTGCATCAAAAAATACAATGTAAAAAGATAAAAATATTAGTGCAAAGGGAGGTGAAGGGCACGAATTCCCCCTCCTGAAAAGGAAAAACTTCTACTTATGATCTATCTGAATAACTTTTGCAGTATATAGGTATATGTTAAGTATTAGCTGTAACAAGAAATGCTTCCTTGACATCAATCCTCAAGCCATCTGTTGAGCTGATGCGTTACTAAAGGAACGCCGTCGGTTGCTGGGGAGGACTCAAATAAAGGTATTACGTTGATTCAGTTTTTTCATTTGGAATACTACAGTTTTTTCCTCTCATATGCCATATAGCTTTCTGCCAACATTCCGAAACTCCAATTCGGAACTGGAAGGATTAGATATATTGTTCATTAATCTCGACACTACAAGGGATTTTTTTTTTCCTTTAGTTTGACGTTAACAGAGAAAACAACGACATCTGGCTGAAGGAGAAAGCACTGATTCTTCTGGTAATTTTGTGTTACGGATATAGGTTGCTTTATTCTTCCTTCTTACAAACCTAATTTTTTTCCTTTTTTTGTGTATGTGCTTCGGAGAGACTTTTCGAACTGTGGGTATGTCCTAAGCCAAATAAATGGTCTTTAGCAAGTACAGAAAAAAAAAAAAAATCAGATGAAGGAATGTTTCACTTGATTTTTAAGAGTAAGAGTAGCATTTTTATTATTATAGTCTATTTATTTATTTAATGGTGTCTTTAGCCACCGTACCAGTCTGTCTATCTGTCTGTCTGTCTTTATTTGTTTGTTTATTGTTCATTTTCAGGTATGTAACTGGGGTGTTGCTGCTGCTGTTGGTTTGGCCAGGGTGAGTAGAACCAAGGGGATTTATTCTCATGGGATTAGGGATTCTGGATATTTTCGTAACGCCGTTCCCATAGCGATTTATTCTGCACGTTACACTTCACTGTGCTCTTTTATGGTGCTGGTGCAAAATATGTCTACTTAATAAAACCATGCAGTTTCCGTACAAGAAAATGTTAAGATGTAATATGCAGAATAAATCGCTAAGGTAGAGGTGCTACGAAGCCTCCTATGCCACCTCGAATACGGCCCTAGGAGGCTCCTCAGTCCCTGATTTGTATTTTTTTATTAACATTTAAGGAAGCTGTGTCTGTTTCAAAGTTTTCCTCCATCTCCTTCATTATTCTCTCCTTCTCCTCCTCCTCCTCCTCCTCCTCTCCTCCTCCTCCTCCTCCTCCTCTTTCCATCATCATCATCATCATCATCATTTTCATCATCATCATCATCATCATCATCATCATCACCCTGTTCAGCTATCGTGTCCTGCTGCACCTGTTCCCACCTACTCACCTTAATTACCTTCTTGATATCCTGCTTAGCTCCTGCATCACCTGGGTAACCGCTTCAGTCCGAGTGTATTCTTGATTTTATACTTGTTACCTCTAGACGATTTTCTTTCTCTCTCTCTCTCTCTCTCTCTCTCTCTCTCTCTCTCTCTCTCTCTCTCTCTCCCTCTGTGTGTGTGTGTGTGTGTGTGTGTGTGTGTGTGTGTGTGTGTGTGTGTGTCCAGGTGACGTTATTCAGCACCGGATATACATCAAACAGCAGGGCTTAGATTTAGTCTTAATTATAGATACCAAATGAGATCCTCCCTAAGTTTAATAAATCATCCGAAAATAGAAATAAAAATACAGACTATATCCTTGGGGTAAAAGGTTCAAATTAAATTCAGCGAGTCCCTTCATTATTGGTAAATCGTGTGCCATAATTCTCTGTAAGGATTTTATGGCCTCACCACATCCTTTGGGAAATAACAGTAGGAAAGAATCAGAAATATTACTTCAGCGTTCACCAGGCTTTTAATGCTTACGATACTTTAACGCAGTGAACGCAGGAAACACTGATAGAGTAATTTCTGTTCTATTTTAATGCAGTGAACGCAGAAAACTGTGATAGGATAAATTTTATTTTATTTTAATTAAATGATTGTAGAAAACAGTGACGGAATAATTTTGTTCTTACATATTTTAATGCAGTTAATGCAGAAAACTGTGACAAAGTAATTTTTGCTCAATTTTAAGGCCTTGAACGCAGAAAACAGTGGTAGAACGTTTTTTTTTTTTTTTTTTATGTAAATGCAGTGAACTCGGAAAATAATGATTGAAGAATTATGCTTACAGATATTTAAACGCAGTGAACGTAGAACACAGTGATAGGATAATTTTTCTTCTAGTTTAATGGAATGAGCACAGAAAACAGTGACAGAATAATTTTGTTCTTAGATATTTTAATGCAGTGAACGAAGTGTTCAGAAAATGATGATTGAATAAGTATGCTCTTCGATTTCTTAATGCGGTGAACGCAGAAAATAGTGACAGAATTATTTTATTCGTAAATATTTTGAGACAATGATCGCGGAAAACGATGCTAGAATAATTTTGGTGTTACAGCCGAAGTGGAGACTTTATAAAGGAACTTACCTAAACCACAGAATAAACAAGATAAACAATACGGATCACTCAGAAAAGTTCACCCCAGCGCCCTGCAGTTACTTTGGCAGAGGACAGGGTGACATGGTGGTGATTTGTTTGTGGCCACCCCTTGCTGGATTAAGGTGTTTGACAACAAACAGGCGTATAAATGTTCACTGTGAAGTGTTTGGGATAAGTGAAGATGAAAACCACAAACTAACATTCTGTACACAGCATCATCTTAGAACAGGTTATAAATATGGTGCTTCAGTGTAGTGGTGGATTGCACTGTGTTGAATGATCTTATTTTCGTCTGCAACGCCTTATGTAAAACCTGTAAGACCATGTTGTCCTTCTACACCTTTTTAGCTTTTTTTTTATTGTGTGTGTGTGTGTGTGTGTGTGTGTGTGTGTGTGTGTGTGTGTGTGTGTGTGTGTCTCAGGTTATGGGTTCGAGATATTGTTTTAAAGGTTGAGGTTGATGAGGTAGAAGAGAAGAATGACAGAAATCAGTCTCCCCCCTTCTTCCTCTAGCCATTAACCTCATCACCTTCATCCTCCCATTCCCTATCCCTCCCTCTCTAAAAGTAAAATCATTGTGGGGATTAGGAGGAGAACTGTATAGATAAAACATGCAGACGGTGAAATAGAAGACACTGATAATAGACAGTGGTACAGTGTAGGGTAGGACAGTAGGATAAGTAAAATATGTAGATGGTGCAGCAGAATATAAGGGTAGCAGACAGTGGTATATTGTAGGTTACGAAGAGAATGGGATTTTAAAAAATAGTGACGGTGAAACAGAAGAGAATAGTAACGGTATGGTGTAGACTAGGAGGATGGTAGGGTAGGTGCTGTACAAGGCACAGAAAGCTAAACAGGACACTCACTAGTAAACGACACTTGGTATGGTGCAGGAGGTTAAGATAGAAACCATGCACAGCGTGAAGCAGAGACAGCGGTAGTAGTCTGTGATATGGTGTATATATGATTATTTGATTGTTGCAGACTTTTCCCTACTTGGAAGAGGATTTCGCTTCAACTCAAAATGTGAAAACCCAGCACTTGTACAGATTCAAGAGCGTATCCGTTTTGTGCACTATCTTTTCCTAGTAACGTCATACTCTGTTGCGTCCAACCTGATTTTTCCCGTCATTATCTGCTTAACATTATCTACTCCTCGTTTTCCTGTTTGGCTTATTCTTTTTTTTTCCTCTTTTTCCTCTTTAGCGGATTCATTTTCCATTTTCTCTTTTTTCCCTCATTAGCGATTTCGTTCTACCTCTTCGTTTTTGTTGTCATTCCTGTCCTTATTTTCCTCCAGCATTTTTTTTCTGTCCCATCATCTTTAGTATTTTTTCTTCCTCTTCATTCTTCAGCTTACTTCAACACACCTCCTCCCTCCATCATTTCTTTCACTGCTTTGATAATCTTCCTCCTTCTTACCCTCTACACCCTGATCCTTCTCCCCCTCTCTCAGGTGTTTATTCCTCTTTCTTTAGTTATTTTTCCCCTTTTACTGTATCCTACTCTCTGTCTCTCCCTCTCTTCCATTTTCTTCTATCTCTCCCTTTCTCCATTTTCCTCTCCCTACCTCTCCCTCTCTCCCATTTTCCTCCCTCTGTCTCTCCCGATCTCCCATTTTTTTCTCTGTACCTCTCCCTTTCTCTCATTTTCCTCTCTCTACCTCTCCCGTTCCCCTAGTTTCCTCTCTATACATCCCTTTCTCCCATTTTCCTCTTTGTACCTCACACTTTCTTCCTTTTTCTTGTCTCAGCCCCTCTCGTTCCCCGATTTCCTTTCATATCTTGCTGTTCTACTCTTTACCCTTCTACCTCTTTCCTCTAAGCTGGGAGTTAGCATTTAGGAGGGTGTAGTGGTATGTCCTATCATGTGTTCAGGCATGGTCGCACCCTGTAAAAGTTCCCTTGGTGACATATAGCAGACTCACTCACAAACGCAGCCACACCAACAGCAGAAATTTTCCGCGGGTATTTTTTTTTTTTAAATCCTGCACTCCATATATCTGTGCATGAAGCAGTGGATGCTCTTCGGCCCTACGGATAAGGCGTGTGCAAGTCGATCATTACACTACATACATGAAGATATACATACATACATACACATGCATACGAGTACATACATATATAGATGCGTGCATACATAATTCTTTTTTTCTTTCCATGGGGTGATAAAATTGCCCAAGTAGCGTCCATTTTTTCCATTTATCTCATTCTTCTTTTATTTTTTTAGACACCATTAAAGAACGCACATGGAGTAGCCAGAGATTAGAAATGATCATATAAGGGTATCTGCTGGCAAAATGGAGTGGCGGTTGTAGTACAGGTAACACCACATTTATTTGCAACGTGAAACCGGTGGACTCTAGGCTTGAATTGATCTCCTGCAGTTCACGATCCTCCTTTGGGGGCTACAGGGAACAGCAACTCCAACAACTATTACTACAACAACAACAACAACAACTACTACTACTACTACTACTACTATCTCAACTGCAACTACAACAACAACAACAACAATTACTTCTACTACTACAGCCACTAGTATCTCTAATACTTACTACTATTACTACTACCACTTACTACTACTACTACAACTGCTACTACTACTACTATGTCAGCTTAAGGATGTGTTTTAAAATACATCTTTTTCTATATAGCGAGTACTGAATATTAGAGAAAAAATAGGCAGATCTGTTGTATAGGTAACGACGAAAATTTAATAGGCAATATTTCTGGAATTTGTTTGGACCATAAAAAAAAATAAAAATAAAAATGACTATACATAACGAGAACTAATTGAATATGAAGGAAAGAGTATCGGAATCTGAAGTCATTGTAGGATTATGGGATTAGCCAAACATTTCTATCAATTTCAGATACTCATTTTTACCTTCTAGTTCCGCCAGTAAGAGAGAAAATGTACAGCTCACGTATTCCCTGTATCCTGGACGAAACGGGGGAGGACGGAGCGGATTAAACCCCCCTCCACACACACACACACACACACACACACACACACACACACACACACACACACACACACACACACACACACACACACACACACACACACACACACACACACACACACACACACCACCACCGCCGCCGCCGCCACCCACGCCTATAATAATTAATGTATATAAAGACAGAACAAAAAAATAAATCACTCATTCCAATGCTAGGCAAGTTGTGATATTTTTTTCAAATATAGAATCCCTCGCAAATACAGTATGTCTACACACAGTCTAAAATTCGGGCAGATAATTATGTTCAGCTTCAAAATTATAGAAGTTTAAAAAAAGAAAATAGGTGAGTGAAGCCATTTCGAATTTTTGATCTACTTCTGCGGTTCGGCTGCCATACTACAGCGGTTTCATCTTAATTTAATCTAGATTGTCATTCTTTTGCAGCTTATTTCACGTAGATCAGTGGCAGAAAAAGACAATACAAAAAGTTCTGTCTCCTTCCCAAAGCACTTCTTCGTGACTGTCATCAGATTCAAATGCCAACTTAGTGTTATATCACTGCGTTCAAGATGGAGAGATGGCAGCTTTAGGCTAAGTCTGTGTGAAAAGGTTATAGCCACCTTCATCCTCTTTATACCTGCCTAGGAATGCAAAAAAAAAAAAAAGTATCATATTACTTGGGAACTTCTTTCACCTCTGATTCCTGTCCCCGCAAGAGAACAACCAGCCGTAATATGGACTTTCCTTCCCTTCGACGACAATGAATTAGATCACATGTACAACAACGCAGTATATGCATTGTTTTATGTTGTAGTGTACGGCATAGGTGAGCATATAAACTGAAAACTGTACCTATATAAACTGTATCATCTCAAAAATCAACGTTTCCAGATGGGTTATAATTCTTCCTTATGATCAGTGTGGACATGTGAACAGGGTGGAGAATGAGAGACTGACTAGAAGAATTTTTGTGAGTGTGGTAGAGGGAGAGAGGAGGAGGAGACCAGGGATGAAATGAAGGGATGGAGTAGAGAGATATATGAGAGAGGACAGGGCGACGTGGAAGCGATTTATGACGAGATTAATGCGTCTGATAATAGATAGATCGATAGATAGATAGACAGATAGATAGACAGGTAGATAGGTAGACAGATAGACAAACAGATAGGCAGACAGATAGATACATACACAGAGAAATAATGACGGAGTGGGTGAGTGTTTTGCCTTCTGTGGGTCAGGTAATGAGGGTGGCTGCGTGAGGTGTTCAGCCTTGGAGAGCGAGGGGGTGTTTGGGGAGGGTGACGCAGCGGGGAGGGAGAGACAAGCAAAACTGAGGAAGTGAGAGAGAAGAAGGGAAAGAACATTTATTTAATTGGGAAAAATAGAATGATAGGTAATTGGATGTGGAAAGTGTAAGAATGAGAAGGGGTAGAATACAGTAGGGGGGACGGCGAGAAGGGGGAGGCAAGCTAAGCTGAGGAGGTGGGAAAGAAGAGGAAGATTATGGAAATAGTTGAGGATGGATGGGGGGAAGAGAGAAGAATAAAGGCAATGGGAAACTGAATGTGGAAGGAGGAAGAGAGATGAGGGGGTGCAGGAGAAGCAGGCAGAGTTGAGGGGCAAGGAGTGAAGAGGAAAGATTGTGGAGTTACTTGAAGATGGAGATGGGAAGAGAAAAGAGAGGAAATAAGGAAGACAGGGAACTAAGTGTGGAGAGATGGAGAGAGAGGAAGGGGAGTGGGGCAAAAGATGAGAGGGGGAAAGGTGACTCATAGCGACATTGATGAAGCAAGCGAAATTGAGCAGGTGGGAGAAAAAAAAAGAATATGAATTTAATTGAGGATGGAAAGGGAGGAAGACAGAAGAATAGTAAAGAATATGAGAAAGTTACTGCAGAGAGAAAAGAGAGAGAAGGGGGGTGGGGAAGGACGAGAGAGGGGAGAGGTAGTGAGGCAACACTGGGGAGGTGGGAGAGAAGAAAGGATATGGAATTAACTGTAGCTGGAAATGGAAAGAAAGAAGAGGAAAAAGAAAGCTGAGAATGGGAAGTGAAAGAGAGAGGAGAAGGGACAGATTAAAGTGGGGAAAGGGGTTGATGCAGCAAGAAGAGATGGGCAGGCATAGAAAAGGAAATGATGTGGAATTAACTGAGGACGGATGTGGGAAGATGAAACAAGGAAAGGAAGGGAGATAAGAATATAAGTGTGGAAAGTGGAGAAGGGAGTAAGGGGGAGGCCACAAGAATGAGGTTGGCGTGAGGCAGCAAAGAGGGAGAGGCAGGCAGGGTGGAGGAACGTGGAAAGAAGAGGAAGGCATGTAAATAATGATAATGGAAAGGGGAAGAAGGGGACAAGAGAAAAATAAATAAGGAAGAAAAGAAAAGAAGAGTATAGAATAAGGTATTTGTTCTGGGAATGAAGGGTTGACACAGCAAGCGGAGTTGAGGATCAGGGATGGAAGAGGGAAGGACAAGGGCTAAAACTGAGGATAGACAGGGGAAATGGAGCTATGAAGGAGGATGATAAAGGAGGGAGAAGGAAATGTAAGGATGGAAGAATGAGGCGAGAGGAGGAGGAAGAGGAGGAGGCAAAGAGAGGACGGAGAGAGAGATTAGTGATTCAGAGAGACACGTGAGAAAAAGATGAGAAGGGACGCTGAGGGAGAAGGAGGAGGAGGAGAGAGAGACTAGGAAAGATTATAACTAAGCATATATAGGAGAGAAAGAGGGGGGGGGGACAGCATATAATAATGGAAGGAACTAAAACAGAGATATAATGCTAAGCTGGTGACGTCTCAAGTACCCTATTCTTATTAACCTCATACGATTTTATTCAGCTGAGAGTGAGAATAGTAACCTGAGAGTGTCAATACTGCCCCCCATCAACCCTTTCATGGTCAGGGCAACTCTGGTCTCCTTTATCTAACAGCTATCATCTTTAGCCATCAAAAAATGAGTCGTAGGAGCCCAAGTACTGCTGCCATTACTCCTGTTACCCTTGACCCTCTCACGGTCGGTGTAACTCTAGTTCTATTTCTACTGACGCCAGACGATTTTTATTCTGGTGAAGGTGAGTCACAGGAGTCTGAGTGGTAAAAGACAATCGGCAATGAGCAGAAGCGACAGGTGTTAAAATGAGAGGCAGGGGGAGTGTTGAGCAGGTGGGACAAGGTTGCGAAAATGATGACACAAGTGTTTGGATGAAGTGAGAATCAGGGTTTCTCTCTCTCTCTCTCTCTCTCTCACACACACACACACACACACACACACACACACACACACACACACACACACACACACACACACACACACACACACACACACACACACACACACCATTATGAATCACGAGTAAAACTTATAAATGGTTATGCGGTAGACTACATAACAGGAAACAAAAGGTCATAACCATGGTGAATCATCCCCTTTGGTGGTGGAAAGGAGTGGAGTGCTACAGGGATAAGTGCTGGCTCCTGTTTTCTTCTCAGTTTATAAGTATGACACTGCGGAGGACTAAATGAATTCGTATTAAAATTTGTATGTAATATCAAAACTGTTAATGTGCTTCTGACGGACAATGACGGGCTAAGTTTGCTACAGGATTGATGGGACTTTCCTGAATGGTTATCTCAGAGGCAAGGGGCAAATGACGCTGAATATCGACAAATCAGAGGAATGCGGAATAGCAGAAGAGAAAATTGATTAAGGACGGACAAAAACGTGGAAGATCTAGGAGTGACTTATAAAACACTTAATTTTCCCTGCACTAATATGAAGATGTCTAAAAAGTTTAGTAGGTTATTAGGATTAAGCAACCGAAAATGTTATATACAATAATAACGACACCATACCAGTATACAGGAGACTTGTTTGGCTAAAGCTGAAATATTTAGTTCGGTTTTGGTTCTTCACCTACTCAGTAACAGAGCAAAATAGAATAGGTGCAACACAGGGCAACAAAATTAATACTCAGCTCCTTTGGCTCATTCTTTGATTAAAATGTTGGCGTTGAATGGAAGAGATTTTAAGGGTTATCTCCAAATTAAATATGTATAGTGGTAGTATTAGTACTGTCAGGCTCTTATGCTTGTTTAGCTGAAATGTCTCGTCTGGAGTTAGATGGAAGGTAACACTTGAAATGTCCCGATGATGAGAGGATTAGTACTTTTCCTACACAAGAAGCCATGAAATGAAAGACTCCAGAAACAAACCGTATTCTCCTACTCATTTTGACGAGGAAAGCTGATGGAATATTTAAGCTTAAAATCTTGAACATCTTTGAAAACATAGGTATATATTTCAAGTTTGTTCACATTTGTTCCCGATCTGCCTACGAGTAAGAATAGTTTAAATTCAAAGGAAATATAGTTAACCTTGATGTTACAAATATTTCGTCACTAGTGATGTGACAGATGCATGAAGCAGGCTTCAAAAAATGTAACTAAGCACTCCACCATACACATTTTTATCACAAGATTATGTGATCCTGTGTTAGCAAGAGAAGTGTAACCCTCCCAGCATCAGATATAGTCATCCTTTCAATACTGATCACTGAAAGCACTAGAATAGTACCAACTGAGAATCATGGTTGACAAGCATTTATCAGTATAAGGTATTATCTACACCACGTTTACCTCAGAGGCACAATTGGCATTACAAATAGCCTCCTCTCTAACACTGGGTTGATAAATTATGCATTCATAAGTTGTCCAAGACTAAGTCCTTAAGCGTAGTTGATATAAGCAGTTTAGGCCTTTACTTCTTGGCACTGAATGTATGAATAACTTGTTAGGTTACTCCCAGGTATACAAGTTTACACTGTATACATTTTATGACATAAAATTCTACTTCTGCTTATATGAATATGCATGTGTTTGTATGCATATGAACATATATATATATATATATATATATATATATATATATATATATATATATATATATATATATATATATTATATATATATATATATATATATATATATATATATATATATATATACACACACACACACATGGAAACATTGAGATATGAATGTAGATGTAGATATAGACATATATATAGGGAGTATATATGTATGTATGCATGTGAAATACATTTCTCGCGGTATTCTTTTTTTTTAATCACTTATTTTTAGTAGTACTTGCTTTTCTTATATTTTTATTTCCTTCTTGAATTTCAGTCTTTCAGTGTGTTGCTTTAGTTATTTTTCTCTTCCGCTGCTTGACTGAAGGTGTGGAGATTGGAGCTGAACCTCCAGGTTTACTCTTCTGTTTCATAGTTTCTGTAATTAAGGAGAAAGTCTGTCAGTTAATATTATAACCGATATTTCGAAAAGAACTGTATGTTTCTCTCTCTCTCTCTCTCTCTCTCTCTCTCTCTCTCTCTCTCTCTCTCTCTCTATCTCGGTCACTCTTTTTTCATTCTCTCATACTCTTCTTTCCTTCCTTCTCGCTTCTTATCTTCCTTTCTGTTTTCCTTCCTTCCATCTTTCTTCCACCTCTCTTCCTTCCGTTCCCATCTCTCTCTCTCTTTCCCTCAACTCTCTTACTGTTCATTCCTCCCTGCCTTCCCTCCATCTCCCCCTCTCCCCTTTCCCTGCCTGTGCCCCTCCCTGTCCAATGTCTGGTGACTATGGTGTATTCAAAACTTCATCCCACCCCACTCCTTTCTCCTCTCCCCACACCACAGCCCTTTTCCTACCTTTTCCACCCCTCTACCCTTCCTCTCTCCCTTCCATCCCACCCCTTTCCCCCTCTCCCCTCACCAGACCCCTTTCCCCTCACCAGACCCCTTTCCCCCCCTCTCCCCTCACCACACCCCTTTCCTCTCTCCCTCCCACCCCACCCCTTTCCCTTCCCTTCCCATCCTTTTCTCCTCTCCTTCCACCCCACTACCTTTCTTCTCTCCCTCTCACCCAACCCCTTTCCCCACTCCTCTCACCACAGCCCCACAGCCCTTTCCCCTCTCTCTCCATCCCCTAACCCTCCTCTCTCTTTCCCACCGCACCCCTTCCCTCTCCCCTCACCCCACTCCCCACCCCTTTCCCGTCCTCCCTTACCATTGTTCTCATACAACACAAAAGACCGTATCTACATTTTCTTTCCCTGTTTCACCGAATGCAACCACACAGTATCTCAGAATAAAAGAGTGAATCAATATCTCATCATCATCGTCGTCATCACCACCTTAAAAATAATACTACCATTTGAATACACCTATTTTATATTACGGTTCAGTCGAGAAACATCTATTGTACACTGAGGATAAAGAAGGTGCTTGGATTTTTCTTTTTTGGACTATATACTTAAATTTCTATATTGCATTTTTTTTTCTAACCTGACAACAATTCCCGAACACTTTAGCTCTTGACATATAGCCAGATCAGAGGGTCGATTTGAACAGTAACCATGGAGACTCACAGACACTTCATACCTTAAGTCATCGAATTTTATGGAATTGCAAAGTATTTAAATTTTGGAAGTAGCCTAGTTCTCTCAGGAAGAAAAAAGAAAAAATAATAATACTGTAGTTTAGAGTTACAAGCCAGAGATCCAATGCACAGAAAACAACTGTAAAATACGTTGTGTGTGCCAGTCTCCAGGAGGCACTAGGGGCGGCTTGACACTCAGTAATGAAGTTGGCACGGACACATGTCACTACACATTGACACACTCTCATCTTACTTTTTTTTGTTTTTGCTGTAGCAGTGCCTTATTTGCTTTTATCTAAGAGTCACTGATGTTTCTTACAGCTTCTCTCAATGTCTCCGGGTTCATAGGGAAGTCTCGACGGAAATCAAATATGTGGGGATTGAATGGATTCTATCTTGTATTTAGTTTCCACACAGAGCAGTTTGAAATATTACTACGATGGTAATGTTTGGCACATCACACCTCCTTTTTGCATTTCTATTGTGAGCCTCATTTGTTATTTTGCCTGTCATGCGTTACTTTGTCTTGTTAGTTTGATGTGTTTTTCTTCCTTGTAATCAGTATGCTACTACCCCTCTCCTCCCATCTGGTGTTGCACATAGGTCAGCCATTTGGAGCTCCTTAATAAACAGTGGTGTGTCTTCGATCTGCCCAGACTCCAAGAGGGGAGGTTTGGATGATGTATATTCTTGCACAGGTGTCTAGCTTCCCACCTTGTATTGCAGACTTTTAGCTCCTGGATAAGCGAATGTCAGCTACTCAGTGTTTACTTATCAATGAGCTCTATTTATCTTTTTTTCGTCTGCAGCCCAAATGACACATTAGGATGACTGTATCTACTGTAAGTACTTCGATCTGAGACAGGGGAGCTAGTGCACCAATTGTCATGACACTTCACCTAAACCTAATCCGTAATTGGCCACAAGTGCAGATAGGAGTGACCTCTTTAATGAGCTCTGATGCATGAAAATATTTATTCAAGATATACACTCACGACCGCAGGAAAGTTGAGACTCTATCACTTTAATTGGGTGAACTGTAATTAGCTTTGCCTGTCTCCTACGGTCCCGCAATGCTTGCTCGTTTTATTTCCTTAAATTCTCTATCACTGTTGCAGTTTTCTACATTGTAATACCACTGAGGCAAATTGTGCAGGCGGCTGTTGAGCACAGTAGTCTGCTGGGTTTACCTGTGTGCTATCTTGTTGTTCATTGGCCTCTACATCACTCTAATCATGTGATTCTTACCAGGTGATGCACAGGTGAGGAAGGGCCAACAACAACAACAAAAGCAAGAGAAAGATTAATAATAATAAAAACATCATCAACAACAACAATAATAATAAAAACAATAATAATAGTAATAATAATAATAATAATAATAATAATAATTTATAATGATAAAACTATAAAACTTCGTAATCCCTTGTCTCCTATGAAGTTTTTTTTTTTCATTATGGCTACAGGCAAACTATTTTATTCAGTATATAAATAAAAAAATAAAAACGCTGTGCTGAAGGAAAGAAACATAACCTTCACTGCTCCTTCAGTCCATTGATGTCTTTATTAATGTCTGACTCCCAGTGAACGATTTTAGGTGGCGAATGGAAATTAGGATGCTAAATATGTTTCTCTCTCTCTCTCTCTCTCTCTCTCTCTCTCTCTCTTTTTCCTTTTCTCGTGCTTCCTCCATACCTACGTCTACCGTTTCCTCTTCTCGTGTTCCATACCATACTCGACCAGTGTTTGTCAGTATAATCCTCGTATTGTTCTCCCGTTCCCCTCTCTCCCTATCCTCCTGCCTACACCTTTATTTCCCTCCCCTTTCCCCTTCTATTGTTGACCAGGCCCGGGGACTCTTTACACACACACACACACACACACACACACACACACACACACACACACACACACACACACACACACACACACACACACACACACACACACACACACACACACACACACACACACAGCTGCATTTATGGGGTGTGTTGCTGGCGGTGGTCATGGTCCCAGATACAATACAATGCTTTAACGTCAAATTCCTGGCTTTCCCTTGAATACTGGAAGTCACATTGTATCGGATATATCATTATGTAGATTTGTGTAATTATCTGTAAAATGAATAAAGGATAAACCGACCTTCATATATATTCTTAGTTCCTTACTATCCATGCACTTCACATATATAGACCACTTTCTCTTTCCGGTATTTCTATAATTTTATTACAATACATGGCAGAGGGGAAAGCTCAAGGAGGGAAGGACCAGGCTCCATTTTACAATCTTTCTAGGGCTTATTTTGTGTATAAAATTCAGAGGAAACGTTAAAGTGAAAAAATACGAACACAGAACAATTTTTAATAATAGTAAACTGCTGAGGAGAATTATTAGGTCTGTACACTATAACAGAGACCCACTGTATTTCCTCAGCTTCTCTCCTTCTTTCAAACACTTTATTATTAGATGTCATTCCTTCCTTTACCAGTTCATTTCATATTTCGTACAACTGTTCACTGGACAAATACACCCTAACAAGTTTTAAATTTGTTTTTATATAGGCCATTCAGAAGGTCCTATATTCATGTATGTTCAGTAATCATCATGGCACTTTGAATAGAAGGATGTTAATGTATGTTGATTTCCGGACAAGTTTTAATTTAGCTTACATTTTAATCAAGACCCTTGGTAAAAATAATTCCTGGCTTTGCTCTCCTCTCCCCCTATCCTCTCGGTACGCCACAACAAACATGTACTATATGACTCTGCTTAGGCAAGGGGAATGGTGCTGCCGTGCGTGAAATGGAACTAATCGGCGGGTAATTGGGGGACGAGGCTCCGAGATGTTCTTTGTTGGGACATTATGTTACAGTCAGGTATAAAAGCTTTCCCACTACTCAATTGTGTTTACTTCAGATATAGGGCAGGTCCGTCACTTTTCTTCCTGGTGCATCATTTCAAAAACATTTATGGGCAGAGTCATACCAAGTGTCTCTCTGTCAGTGTATTGGAATAATTGCCACCAGAGGATAGAGACAAGCAAAAGAAATGGAATATTAGACGAATTTTTGACCCTGGCTGTACACACACACACACACACACACACACACACACACACACACACACACACACACACACACACACACACACACACACACACACACACACACACTGTCTTGCACCGTTTGAAAATCTAAGCAGACCTGACTGAATAATGTTAGTGCTGGCCTGATGACCCAATCTGCTACACAAGTTGTCTGTTTACTGCAATGCCTCTTCGCAACACACTATTATTTCTACCCTATAAAAGTCTAATATCATCCTGTTAATCTATTTACAACTTGCAGCACTTCCATCAGTGTCTCAGTCACAGGCTGATCCCAGTCATGTTTACTATGCTCTTTTTATGCTAACTTGGCCTAATATTGCCATCCCTATCTCTTGAAAGCTGAACTGTAGCAATATATTAACACTAAAAATATGATGCTACTCATGAGAAGTGCAATGGTGAGGATATTGCGCCGTAGTATTATCATTTATCTGCCACTGAACTACGTGAAATAAACCGCAAAAGGACTCAATTCTGGGCCAAGTAAAGGTGAAAGAACTGTGGTGCTTTTCTTTCATCATTTCCATTCATTAATTTTTTCAAGTTAATATTTCTGCCTGATCCATTTTCTTTTCCATTTGCCAGCAGTGTTCCATTTTCATCCTTCTCTTTATTTATTTATTTATTTATTTTTTCACATTTAGCCATCTATTTTGTACCTAAAGATTTTCTTGTTCTCCGAGTAGTTTTCATGCGTATTTTTTCGGAATACTTTATATACCTGTTCTTTTTTAACATTCCTTTACACACCTCGAACTCTTACTACATTCCCCGTTTCTTAAGTATTTTACTCCTTCCTTGTATTCACTCCCAGAACCAATTATTTTCTCCTACTGCCCATTTCCCTTCCGCATTCTCCCAGTGCATTCCTTCTTTTAATCAACACCCTTGTAACACACACTTTTAGCATCCATAATCAGGTAACTCTTTGTATGCGCTTACATCACATCATCATCATCATCATCATCATCATCATCCAG
>NW_027642812.1:0-12987 GCF_032717465.1 Coenobita brevimanus | reverse complement strand
AAAGGGATACTGGCAAGTGCCTATGACTGAACGTGCTAGGGAGATCTCATGTTTTGTAACACTAGGAAAGACTTTTGCATGTTCGGTAATGCCATATGGTATGAAGAATGCACCAGCCACATTTCAGAAGCTCATGAATGTTGTAACAGAGGGTTTGGCAGGGTGTGTTGTTTATATTGATGATGTATTAATCTTCAGTGACAACTGGAAAGATCACCTATGCCATGTCAGTAAATTTCTTGACCGTTTAGTTCATGCTAATCTTGTAGCTAATTTATCAAAGTGTGAGTTTGGTCAAGCTAAAGTTCAGTACCTTGGGTATGTAATTGGTGATGGACATGTTGCACCACCAGGAGCTAAGGTTCAGGTTATAAGTGATCTTCCCAGACCTAAAAGTAGGAAAGAGCTACAAAGATTTTTGGGAATGGTAGGTTATTACAGGAGATTTGTTCTTAACTTTTCTATTCTTGTATCACCACTTACAGACCTACTGAAAAAGGGAGTTAAATTTGTCTGAACCGATAACTGTGAATCCTCTTTCAACAAACTTAAAGCTATTCTATTAAGTCAGCCAGTGCTCGCTACTCCAAATTTTGCTAAGCCTTTTAAGATGTCTGTTGATGCAAGTGATACAGGAGCTGGGGCTGTTTTGCTACAAGAGGATGATCAGGGTATTGAACATCCTGTATCTTATTACAGTAAGAAGTTCACTCCACCTCAAAAGAACTACTCAACTATTGAGAAAGAGCTTTTGGCCTTGATTTTGGGTTTACAGCATTTTTCATTTTATTTGTGTTCTGGTTTTGACCCCATAGTCATTTATACCGATCATAACCCACTGAAATTCTTTAGTAAGTTTAAAGATAAATATCAGAGATTGACAAGATGGAGTCTACTTCTTCAGGAGTATTCATTAGACATACAACATGTCAAGGGGAAAGAAAATGTTATTGCAGATTGCTTATCTAGACTTTAGACAGATTGTTTTAGAGTAATAAGAAATTTCCTTTGTAAATTTCTTTTTCTTTGTGGGGAGGTGTTACATAGCCTATGATTTAATCATCCTTTGTGTAATTTTAACGCACAGTTGCTGCATGTTTGATCACGAGCGTGTTCTGCCTCAGTCCCCCCCTTCTACCGTTATTGTAGAGTAAGTCGTCATTTCTGGAGTTCAGAGCAGGATTGTCAACTCTTTGTCCCCATGGCTTCATTTGCGCGTCCTTCTTACAAGTTGTATCAAGCTCTGTCGGCCCCTATATAATGAGCTCAGTCTCTGCATCATTGCCACTTAGATCTGCTCCTCATTTTGTTCACATCTCTGTCCTCCCCTGTACAGTTATTATTATTGTGAGTGCTCAAGAAATCTCCAAACATCTAGCAGCTGTGTGTAATTTGAGTATAACTGTTGTATTTTTTTTCTTGTACTGTGTAGCATAAGGTTAGTTCTTAGGCCTAGTGAGGTTTTTTGATTAATGTTGGGTTTTATGTCAGTCATTTTTGATAATAGTTTGTATCTGTAATAATTTATCTTGCATTAACTGAGCATTACCCGGTGTATTTTCATTTTATCAGGGCTGACTTAGATAAATTTACTCTTGCTAATTTCGTGTTAATGGAGGCTATTGCAGTTAACCATATATTTAACCTGTTTATTTGCCATTACATTATCCTTATGAGTCCTGAATGTTTTGTTGTTAGTTTGAGCATTAAACTTTAACTTGTAATTTTACCTAACTCTTTTGTTTTGAACCTGGAACTTTACGGGACAGTAGTGACTCTTCGTATTCTCACTTAAAGTGTACATTATCTTTCTCTGTTCCGTAACATAAATTTGGCGACCTCTCATCAGGATATTCAGGATATTATCATAAGCATATTGCTTGATATTTTGTGACTGTTACTTATTCATGATGTCTACTATTACTACACTTGATGAAGCCAAAGATTTTTTGTCAAATGTGCAAACAGTGTGTGATGTAGAAAACAGAACAAAGAATGAACTTAAGCTTGTTGCTCAACAATTGGGAATTGCAGTTCACTCTCATCATTCTAAAGATCAAATTGTTTGCATGATTAATAAAAGCTTGTTTAATGTAACTCCTCCAAATGAGCAAACGCAGATTGAATTAGCTAAGTTACAGCTAGCCCTGCAGGAGGCTCGTGTTAAGGAGGCTGAATTTCAAGCACGTGCTAAGGAGGCTGAGTCTCAGGCTAAGGAGGCGGAGTCTCAGGCTCGTATTCAGGAGGCTGAATTTCAAGCAAATGCTAAGGAGGCTGAATCTCAGGCTCGGATTCAGGAGGCACAGATACAGGCTCAGGCACAAATTGAACTAGCTACGATTCAGGCAGACCATGAGTATCGCATGAAACAAGGTGGAACTGGATCAGCTAGCTCTGATGATTTTGATGTGGCTAAAAATGTTAAACTTGTCCCTCCTTTTAATGAATCTGATTTAACAAAGTATTTTCAGTTGTTTGAGAGGGTAGCTACAGGTTTTAATTGGCCTAAAAAGTATTGGCCAGTACTCCTTCAAACTGTTCTCACCGGTAAAGCTCAAGTAACTTATGCATCTTTGCCTCAGGATCAATCTGATAATTATGATGTAGTTAAGAGCTTGATTCTTAAGGCCTATGAGCTTGTTCCTGAAGCCTATAGAGTAAAATTTAGGACAACTTACAAGCAAGATAAGCAATCCCATGTTGAGTATGCAAAAATCAAAGAAGATCTGTTAGAGCAGTGGTTAAATTCTAAGAATGTGGATTCTGATTTTGGTAAATTTAAGCAGATGATTTTCCTGGAGGACCTCAAAAGGTGTATTTATAAAGATGTAAGCCATATCTTGATGAGAGAAGAATAGATAATTTGTCTGATGCTGCAGTTTTAGCTGATGAATATGTTCTCACTCACAAGAGATATTCTAAAGAAAAAGGGAAAGCTGAGAGTAAGTACGTTGCCTCTACTCAGAGTACAGGTAACAGGAAAGAGAATAAAGATGATGTTTCTCAGGAAGTAAATACCAGCTTCACCTCTAGATTTCAGAAAAGTAAATGTACTTATTGTAGTAAGCTTGGTCATACTACGGAGAAATGTTTCAGGAGACAGCGTGATGTGAACAAAAAGGAGTCTTTAAATATTCAGTCAATTGGTCTAGTGTCCACCCTTGAGAGTTCCCAGAATTCTTTAACTGAGTTAACTGAACCTGCTTTGAGGGGTAACTTAAACTATCATGATGGAGCTCCTCTTTTGAGCAGTAAAGTGGGTGACACTCTCAAGAGTTCATGTGCTAATTTCCTGTCTGATGGTTTTGTCAGTCCTCTGGACAGTAATGACAGGAAATCAGTTAAAATATATCGTGATACAGGTGCTTGCCAATCCCTTATGCTGACCAGTGTTCTAGGCTCTAATGTTAATTCCTCTGATGAAACTGTAATCTTACAAGGTGTAGGGAATAATTACTTCTCTGTCCCTCTGTGCAGAGTGAATTTAGAGTCTGGTTTTGTTAATGGTTCTGTTATGGTTGGGTTGGTTGAGACACTCCCAATGTCAGGTGTAACTTTCTTACTTGGAAATGATATTGGTGGAAGTCAAGTGTGTCCAGCTCCTCAGTTGTTTAGTGAGCCAGTGGCTGCGTCCCAGGATTGTGATGTCCCTGATGTGTTCCCTGCATGTGCTGTCACTAGGGCTAAGTCTAAAGTTACTGGTGATTTAGAGGATAATGATGATGATGATGTTATCCTAGCTGACACTTTTCTTGCTAATTTGGACCACTCACCAGATGAGGCAGTACCCCGTAGTGTTGATAATTTGTCTCGTCAAGAGTTGGTTGAGTTGCAGGTTGCTGACCCTGAGTTGAAAGGTCTAGCTAACTCTGCTTACAGTGAAGAAGAGTCAGCCGGTGCTTCTACTTGTTATTATGTAAAGTCAGGAGTACTTATGAGGAAGTGGAGACCCCCAACAGCATCAGCCGACTGTGAAAGGGAGGTTGTACATCAAGTTGTCATCCCTCGTGTTTGTAGGCAGGATATCATTAGAGTGGCTCATGATTCCAGTTTGGCAGGACACCTTGGAGTGAGGAAGACTGTGGCACGCATTTTGAAACACTTCTACTGGCCAGGTATCTTCAGGGATGTTTCCTGGTATTGTAAGTCTTGTCACACCTGTCAAGTTGTGGGGAAGTGTAATCAGACCGAAAAGGTTGCACCTCTAGTTCCCATTCCTCCTTTTGAGGCGCCTTTCACCCGTGTGTTGGTGGATATTGTGGGCCCTCTTCCTAAGACTTCTTCAGGATTTTCTTATGTGTTGACCATGATTGATATGGCTACTCGTTATCCTGAAGCCATTCCACTTAGAAACATCTCAGCAAAGAACGTGGTTAAGGAAATGCTAGGGTTCTTCACAAAGTTTGGTCTGCCCAAGGAGGTACAGTCCGACCGGGGAAGTAATTTCATGTCAAACGTTTTCAAGCAGTCTCTTAAAGAGTTGGGCATCACCCAGATCACGTCTTCAGCTTACCATCCCCAGACCCAAGGAGCGTTGGAGAGATATCATCAAACACTCAAATCGATGCTCAAGAAATACTGTTTGGAACATCAGAAAGACTGGGATAAAGGTCTTCCATTCGTTGTGTTTGCCGCAAGAGAATCTCCAAATGAATCACTGGGCTTCTCACCTTTTGAACTACTGTTTGGCCATGAAGTAAGAGGACCCCTTAAGCTACTCAAGGAATGCTGGCTGTCGGAGGAAGAGGACGTCAACCTGCTGGAGTATGTGATGAAGTTCAAAGAACGGCTGTCCACTGCTTTACAGCTGGCGAGAGAGAATTTAGGAGCTGCTCAGGAGAAGATGAAGACTTGGTATGATAAGAAGTCCAGGTTGCGCCACTTTCAGCCAGGAGATCAGGTTTTGATTCTGCTACCAGTTCATGGGCAACCTCTTCAAGCCAAGTTTAGTGGTCCTTATTTCGTGGAGAAGAAACTCAGTGATGTCAACTATGTCATCGCCACACCAGATCGTAGAAAGAACAAGCAACTATGTCACATCAACATGCTAAAGTTATATCACAGGCGGGACGAAAATAATCCAGTCTGCACTGTAGCTGTTCCACCCGAGTCTGCAAGTGAAACTCTCCCATGCAGTATGAGCCTGAGTGATAGTTTGGGGAAGAATCCTGATATCATGAATGATCTCCAGACTAAGCTTTCTCATCTACCACCCAAGGAAAGGCAGGAGTTTTCGGCATTACTGCAGGAGTACCCGCAAGTGTTCCGTGCTACTCCAGGAAAAACCACTGTGTTGATGCATGATGTCGATGTTGGAGACACAAAGCCAATTAAATTGCCTCCTTACCGTGTGAACCCAGTGAAAGTTCCTCTCATCCAGAAGGAGCTTGGCTACATGTTGGACCACAAGATGATTGAGCCCTGTCAGAGCGAGTGGAGTTCTCCTGTCACTCTAGTCCCTAAGCCAGGTGGGTCACAGCGGCTTTGCATCGACTACAGACGTGTTAATCAGATAACCAAAACAGACACTTACCCTCTCCCTCGCGTGGAAGATTGCATAGACAAGATCGGAAAGGCTAGGTACATAAGTAAGTTTGATTTGTTAAAGGGATACTGGCAAGTGCCTATGACTGAACGTGCTAGGGAGATCTCATGTTTTGTAACACTAGGAAAGACTTTTGCATGTTCGGTAATGCCATATGGTATGAAGAATGCACCAGCCACATTTCAGAAGCTCATGAATGTTGTAACAGAGGGTTTGGCAGGGTGTGTTGTTTATATTGATGATGTATTAATCTTCAGTGACAACTGGAAAGATCACCTATGCCATGTCAGTAAATTTCTTGACCGTTTAGTTCATGCTAATCTTGTAGCTAATTTATCAAAGTGTGAGTTTGGTCAAGCTAAAGTTCAGTACCTTGGGTATGTAATTGGTGATGGACATGTTGCACCACCAGGAGCTAAGGTTCAGGTTATAAGTGATCTTCCCAGACCTAAAAGTAGGAAAGAGCTACAAAGATTTTTGGGAATGGTAGGTTATTACAGGAGATTTGTTCTTAACTTTTCTATTCTTGTATCACCACTTACAGACCTACTGAAAAAGGGAGTTAAATTTGTCTGAACCGATAACTGTGAATCCTCTTTCAACAAACTTAAAGCTATTCTATTAAGTCAGCCAGTGCTCGCTACTCCAAATTTTGCTAAGCCTTTTAAGATGTCTGTTGATGCAAGTGATACAGGAGCTGGGGCTGTTTTGCTACAAGAGGATGATCAGGGTATTGAACATCCTGTATCTTATTACAGTAAGAAGTTCACTCCACCTCAAAAGAACTACTCAACTATTGAGAAAGAGCTTTTGGCCTTGATTTTGGGTTTACAGCATTTTTCATTTTATTTGTGTTCTGGTTTTGACCCCATAGTCATTTATACCGATCATAACCCACTGAAATTCTTTAGTAAGTTTAAAGATAAATATCAGAGATTGACAAGATGGAGTCTACTTCTTCAGGAGTATTCATTAGACATACAACATGTCAAGGGGAAAGAAAAATGTTATTGCAGATTGCTTATCTAGACTTTAGACAGATTGTTTTAGAGTAATAAGAAATTTCCTTTGTAAATTTCTTTTTCTTTGTGGGGAGGTGTTACATAGCCTATGATTTAATCATCCTTTGTGTAATTTTAACGCACAGTTGCTGCATGTTTGATCACGAGCGTGTTCTGCCTCAGTCCCCCCCTTCTACCGTTATTGTAGAGTAAGTCGTCATTTCTGGAGTTCAGAGCAGGATTGTCAACTCTTTGTCCCCATGGCTTCATTTGCGCGTCCTTCTTACAAGTTGTATCAAGCTCTGTCGGCCCCTATATAATGAGCTCAGTCTCTGCATCATTGCCACTTAGATCTGCTCCTCATTTTGTTCACATCTCTGTCCTCCCCTGTACAGTTATTATTATTGTGAGTGCTCAAGAAATCTCCAAACATCTAGCAGCTGTGTGTAATTTGAGTATAACTGTTGTATTTTTTCTTGTACTGTGTAGCATAAGGTTAGTTCTTAGGCCTAGTGAGGTTTTTTGATTAATGTTGGGTTTTATGTCAGTCATTTTTGATAATAGTTTGTATCTGTAATAATTTATCTTGCATTAACTGAGCATTACCCGGTGTATTTTCATTTTATCAGGGCTGACTTAGATAAATTTACTCTTGCTAATTTCGTGTTAATGGAGGCTATTGCAGTTAACCATATATTTAACCTGTTTATTTGCCATTACATTATCCTTATGAGTCCTGAATGTTTTGTTGTTAGTTTGAGCATTAAACTTTAACTTGTAATTTTACCTAACTCTTTTGTTTTGAACCTGGAACTTTACGGGACAGTAGTGACTCTTCGTATTCTCACTTAAAGTGTACATTATCTTTCTCTGTTCCGTAACATAAATTTGGCGACCTCTCATCAGGATATTCAGGATATTATCATAAGCATATTGCTTGATATTTTGTGACTGTTACTTATTCATGATGTCTACTATTACTACACTTGATGAAGCCAAAGATTTTTTGTCAAATGTGCAAACAGTGTGTGATGTAGAAAACAGAACAAAGAATGAACTTAAGCTTGTTGCTCAACAATTGGGAATTGCAGTTCACTCTCATCATTCTAAAGATCAAATTGTTTGCATGATTAATAAAAGCTTGTTTAATGTAACTCCTCCAAATGAGCAAACGCAGATTGAATTAGCTAAGTTACAGCTTAGCCCTGCAGGAGGCTCGTGTTAAGGAGGCTGAATTTCAAGCACGTGCTAAGGAGGCTGAGTCTCAGGCTAAGGAGGCGGAGTCTCAGGCTCGTATTCAGGAGGCTGAATTTCAAGCAAATGCTAAGGAGGCTGAATCTCAGGCTCGGATTCAGGAGGCACAGATACAGGCTCAGGCACAAATTGAACTAGCTACGATTCAGGCAGACCATGAGTATCGCATGAAACAAGGTGGAACTGGATCAGCTAGCTCTGATGATTTTGATGTGGCTAAAAATGTTAAACTTGTCCCTCCTTTTAATGAATCTGATTTAACAAAGTATTTTCAGTTGTTTGAGAGGGTAGCTACAGGTTTTAATTGGCCTAAAAAGTATTGGCCAGTACTCCTTCAAACTGTTCTCACCGGTAAAGCTCAAGTAACTTATGCATCTTTGCCTCAGGATCAATCTGATAATTATGATGTAGTTAAGAGCTTGATTCTTAAGGCCTATGAGCTTGTTCCTGAAGCCTATAGAGTAAAATTTAGGACAACTTACAAGCAAGATAAGCAATCCCATGTTGAGTATGCAAAAATCAAAGAAGATCTGTTAGAGCAGTGGTTAAATTCTAAGAATGTGGATTCTGATTTTGGTAAATTTAAGCAGATGATTTTCCTGGAGGACCTCAAAAGGTGTATTTATAAAGATGTAAGCCTATATCTTGATGAGAGAAGAATAGATAATTTGTCTGATGCTGCAGTTTTAGCTGATGAATATGTTCTCACTCACAAGAGATATTCTAAAGAAAAAGGGAAAGCTGAGAGTAAGTACGTTGCCTCTACTCAGAGTACAGGTAACAGGAAAGAGAATAAAGATGATGTTTCTCAGGAAGTAAATACCAGCTTCACCTCTAGATTTCAGAAAAGTAAATGTACTTATTGTAGTAAGCTTGGTCATACTACGGAGAAATGTTTCAGGAGACAGCGTGATGTGAACAAAAAGGAGTCTTTAAATATTCAGTCAATTGGTCTAGTGTCCACCCTTGAGAGTTCCCAGAATTCTTTAACTGAGTTAACTGAACCTGCTTTGAGGGGTAACTTAAACTATCATGATGGAGCTCCTCTTTTGAGCAGTAAAGTGGGTGACACTCTCAAGAGTTCATGTGCTAATTTCCTGTCTGATGGTTTTGTCAGTCCTCTGGACAGTAATGACAGGAAATCAGTTAAAATATATCGTGATACAGGTGCTTGCCAATCCCTTATGCTGACCAGTGTTCTAGGCTCTAATGTTAATTCCTCTGATGAAACTGTAATCTTACAAGGTGTAGGGAATAATTACTTCTCTGTCCCTCTGTGCAGAGTGAATTTAGAGTCTGGTTTTGTTAATGGTTCTGTTATGGTTGGGTTGGTTGAGACACTCCCAATGTCAGGTGTAACTTTCTTACTTGGAAATGATATTGGTGGAAGTCAAGTGTGTCCAGCTCCTCAGTTGTTTAGTGAGCCAGTGGCTGCGTCCCAGGATTGTGATGTCCCTGATGTGTTCCCTGCATGTGCTGTCACTAGGGCTAAGTCTAAAGTTACTGGTGATTTAGAGGATAATGATGATGATGATGTTATCCTAGCTGACACTTTTCTTGCTAATTTGGACCACTCACCAGATGAGGCAGTACCCCGTAGTGTTGATAATTTGTCTCGTCAAGAGTTGGTTGAGTTGCAGGTTGCTGACCCTGAGTTGAAAGGTCTAGCTAACTCTGCTTACAGTGAAGAAGAGTCAGCCGGTGCTTCTACTTGTTATTATGTAAAGTCAGGAGTACTTATGAGGAAGTGGAGACCCCAACAGCATCAGCCGACTGTGAAAGGGAGGTTGTACATCAAGTTGTCATCCCTCGTGTTTGTAGGCAGGATATCATTAGAGTGGCTCATGATTCCAGTTTGGCAGGACACCTTGGAGTGAGGAAGACTGTGGCACGCATTTTGAAACACTTCTACTGGCCAGGTATCTTCAGGGATGTTTCCTGGTATTGTAAGTCTTGTCACACCTGTCAAGTTGTGGGGAAGTGTAATCAGACCGAAAAGGTTGCACCTCTAGTTCCCATTCCTCCTTTTGAGGCGCCTTTCACCCGTGTGTTGGTGGATATTGTGGGCCCTCTTCCTAAGACTTCTTCAGGATTTTCTTATGTGTTGACCATGATTGATATGGCTACTCGTTATCCTGAAGCCATTCCACTTAGAAACATCTCAGCAAAGAACGTGGTTAAGGAAATGCTAGGGTTCTTCACAAAGTTTGGTCTGCCCAAGGAGGTACAGTCCGACCGGGAAGTAATTTCATGTCAAACGTTTTCAAGCAGTCTCTTAAAGAGTTGGGCATCACCCAGATCACGTCTTCAGCTTACCATCCCCAGACCCAAGGAGCGTTGGAGAGATATCATCAAACACTCAAATCGATGCTCAAGAAATACTGTTTGGAACATCAGAAAGACTGGGATAAAGGTCTTCCATTCGTTGTGTTTGCCGCAAGAGAATCTCCAAATGAATCACTGGGCTTCTCACCTTTTGAACTACTGTTTGGCCATGAAGTAAGAGGACCCCTTAAGCTACTCAAGGAATGCTGGCTGTCGGAGGAAGAGGACGTCAACCTGCTGGAGTATGTGATGAAGTTCAAAGAACGGCTGTCCACTGCTTTACAGCTGGCGAGAGAGAATTTAGGAGCTGCTCAGGAGAAGATGAAGACTTGGTATGATAAGAAGTCCAGGTTGCGCCACTTTCAGCCAGGAGATCAGGTTTTGATTCTGCTACCAGTTCATGGGCAACCTCTTCAAGCCAAGTTTAGTGGTCCTTATTTCGTGGAGAAGAAACTCAGTGATGTCAACTATGTCATCGCCACACCAGATCGTAGAAAGAACAAGCAACTATGTCACATCAACATGCTAAAGTTATATCACAGGCGGGACGAAAATAATCCAGTCTGCACTGTAGCTGTTCCACCCGAGTCTGCAAGTGAAACTCTCCCATGCAGTATGAGCCTGAGTGATAGTTTGGGGAAGAATCCTGATATCATGAATGATCTCCAGACTAAGCTTTCTCATCTACCACCCAAGGAAAGGCAGGAGTTTTCGGCATTACTGCAGGAGTACCCGCAAGTGTTCCGTGCTACTCCAGGAAAAACCACTGTGTTGATGCATGATGTCGATGTTGGAGACACAAAGCCAATTAAATTGCCTCCTTACCGTGTGAACCCAGTGAAAGTTCCTCTCATCCAGAAGGAGCTTGGCTACATGTTGGACCACAAGATGATTGAGCCCTGTCAGAGCGAGTGGAGTTCTCCTGTCACTCTAGTCCCTAAGCCAGGTGGGTCACAGCGGCTTTGCATCGACTACAGACGTGTTAATCAGATAACCAAAACAGACACTTACCCTCTCCCTCGCGTGGAAGATTGCATAGACAAGATCGGAAAGGCTAGGTACATAAGTAAGTTTGATTTGTTAAAGGGATACTGGCAAGTACCTATGACTGAACGTGCTAGGGAGATCTCATGTTTTGTAACACTAGGAAAGACTTTTGCATGTTCGGTAATGCCATATGGTATGAAGAATGCACCAGCCACATTTCAGAAGCTCATGAATGTTGTAACAGAGGGTTTGGCAGGGTGTGTTGTTTATATTGATGATGTATTAATCTTCAGTGACAACTGGAAAGATCACCTATGCCATGTCAGTAAATTTCTTGACCGTTTAGTTCATGCTAATCTTGTAGCTAATTTATCAAAGTGTGAGTTTGGTCAAGCTAAAGTTCAGTACCTTGGGTATGTAATTGGTGATGGACATGTTGCACCACCAGGAGCTAAGGTTCAGGTTATAAGTGATCTTCCCAGACCTAAAAGTAGGAAAGAGCTACAAAGATTTTTGGGAATGGTAGGTTATTACAGGAGATTTGTTCTTAACTTTTCTATTCTTGTATCACCACTTACAGACCTACTGAAAAAGGGAGTTAAATTTGTCTGAACCGATAACTGTGAATCCTCTTTCAACAAACTTAAAGCTATTCTATTAAGTCAGCCAGTGCTCGCTACTCCAAATTTTGCTAAGCCTTTTAAGATGTCTGTTGATGCAAGTGATACAGGAGCTGGGGCTGTTTTTGCTACAAGAGGATGATCAGGGTATTGAACATCCTGTATCTTATTACAGTAAGAAGTTCACTCCACCTCAAAAGAACTACTCAACTATTGAGAAAGAGCTTTTGGCCTTGATTTTGGGTTTACAGCATTTTTCATTTTATTTGTGTTCTGGTTTTGACCCCATAGTCATTTATACCGATCATAACCCACTGAAATTCTTTAGTAAGTTTAAAGATAAATATCAGAGATTGACAAGATGGAGTCTACTTCTTCAGGAGTATTCATTAGACATACAACATGTCAAGGGGAAAGAAAATGTTATTGCAGATTGCTTATCTAGACTTTAGACAGATTGTTTTAGAGTAATAAGAAATTTCCTTTGTAAATTTCTTTTTCTTTGTGGGGAGGTGTTACATAGCCTATGATTTAATCATCCTTTGTGTAATTTTAACGCACAGTTGCTGCATGTTTGATCACGAGCGTGTTCTGCCTCAGTCCCCCCCTTCTACCGTTATTGTAGAGTAAGTCGTCATTTCTGGAGTTCAGAGCAGGATTGTCAACTCTTTGTCCCCATGGCTTCATTTGCGCGTCCTTCTTACAAGTTGTATCAAGCTCTGTCGGCCCCTATATAATGAGCTCAGTCTCTGCATCATTGCCACTTAGATCTGCTCCTCATTTTGTTCACATCTCTGTCCTCCCCTGTACAGTTATTATTATTGTGAGTGCTCAAGAAATCTCCAAACATCTAGCAGCTGTGTGTAATTTGAGTATAACTGTTGTATTTTTTTTCTTGTACTGTGTAGCATAAGGTTAGTTCTTAGGCCTAGTGAGGTTTTTTGATTAATGTTGGGTTTTATGTCAGTCATTTTTGATAATAGTTTGTATCTGTAATAATTTATCTTGCATTAACTGAGCATTACCCGGTGTATTTTCATTTTATCAGGGCTGACTTAGATAAATTTACTCTTGCTAATTTCGTGTTAATGGAGGCTATTGCAGTTAACCATATATTTAACCTGTTTATTTGCCATTACATTATCCTTATGAGTCCTGAATGTTTTGTTGTTAGTTTGAGCATTAAACTTTAACTTGTAATTTTACCTAACTCTTTTGTTTTGAACCTGGAACTTTACGGGACAGTAGTGACTCT
>NW_027642811.1:0-4995 GCF_032717465.1 Coenobita brevimanus | reverse complement strand
TCGTATTCTCACTTAAAGTGTACATTATCTTTCTCTGTTCCGTAACATAAATTTGGCGACCTCTCATCAGGATATTCAGGATATTATCATAAGCATATTGCTTGATATTTTGTGACTGTTACTTATTCATGATGTCTACTATTACTACACTTGATGAAGCCAAAGATTTTTTGTCAAATGTGCAAACAGTGTGTGATGTAGAAAACAGAACAAAGAATGAACTTAAGCTTGTTGCTCAACAATTGGGAATTGCAGTTCACTCTCATCATTCTAAAGATCAAATTGTTTGCATGATTAATAAAAGCTTGTTTAATGTAACTCCTCCAAATGAGCAAACGCAGATTGAATTAGCTAAGTTACAGCTAGCCCTGCAGGAGGCTCGTGTTAAGGAGGCTGAATTTCAAGCACGTGCTAAGGAGGCTGAGTCTCAGGCTAAGGAGGCGGAGTCTCAGGCTCGTATTCAGGAGGCTGAATTTCAAGCAAATGCTAAGGAGGCTGAATCTCAGGCTCGGATTCAGGAGGCACAGATACAGGCTCAGGCACAAATTGAACTAGCTACGATTCAGGCAGACCATGAGTATCGCATGAAACAAGGTGGAACTGGATCAGCTAGCTCTGATGATTTTGATGTGGCTAAAAATGTTAAACTTGTCCCTCCTTTTAATGAATCTGATTTAACAAAGTATTTTCAGTTGTTTGAGAGGGTAGCTACAGGTTTTAATTGGCCTAAAAAGTATTGGCCAGTACTCCTTCAAACTGTTCTCACCGGTAAAGCTCAAGTAACTTATGCATCTTTGCCTCAGGATCAATCTGATAATTATGATGTAGTTAAGAGCTTGATTCTTAAGGCCTATGAGCTTGTTCCTGAAGCCTATAGAGTAAAATTTAGGACAACTTACAAGCAAGATAAGCAATCCCATGTTGAGTATGCAAAAATCAAAGAAGATCTGTTAGAGCAGTGGTTAAATTCTAAGAATGTGGATTCTGATTTTGGTAAATTTAAGCAGATGATTTTCCTGGAGGACCTCAAAAGGTGTATTTATAAAGATGTAAGCCTATATCTTGATGAGAGAAGAATAGATAATTTGTCTGATGCTGCAGTTTTAGCTGATGAATATGTTCTCACTCACAAGAGATATTCTAAAGAAAAAGGGAAAGCTGAGAGTAAGTACGTTGCCTCTACTCAGAGTACAGGTAACAGGAAAGAGAATAAAGATGATGTTTCTCAGGAAGTAAATACCAGCTTCACCTCTAGATTTCAGAAAAGTAAATGTACTTATTGTAGTAAGCTTGGTCATACTACGGAGAAATGTTTCAGGAGACAGCGTGATGTGAACAAAAAGGAGTCTTTAAATATTCAGTCAATTGGTCTAGTGTCCACCCTTGAGAGTTCCCAGAATTCTTTAACTGAGTTAACTGAACCTGCTTTGAGGGGTAACTTAAACTATCATGATGGAGCTCCTCTTTTGAGCAGTAAAGTGGGTGACACTCTCAAGAGTTCATGTGCTAATTTCCTGTCTGATGGTTTTGTCAGTCCTCTGGACAGTAATGACAGGAAATCAGTTAAAATATATCGTGATACAGGTGCTTGCCAATCCCTTATGCTGACCAGTGTTCTAGGCTCTAATGTTAATTCCTCTGATGAAACTGTAATCTTACAAGGTGTAGGGAATAATTACTTCTCTGTCCCTCTGTGCAGAGTGAATTTAGAGTCTGGTTTTGTTAATGGTTCTGTTATGGTTGGGTTGGTTGAGACACTCCCAATGTCAGGTGTAACTTTCTTACTTGGAAATGATATTGGTGGAAGTCAAGTGTGTCCAGCTCCTCAGTTGTTTAGTGAGCCAGTGGCTGCGTCCCAGGATTGTGATGTCCCTGATGTGTTCCCTGCATGTGCTGTCACTAGGCTAAGTCTATAGTTACTGGTGATTTAGAGGATAATGATGATGATGATGTTATCCTAGCTGACACTTTTCTTGCTAATTTGGACCATTCACCAGATGAGGCAGTACCCCGTAGTGTTGATAATTTGTCTCTGTCAAGAGCTGGTTGAGTTGCAGGTTGCTGACCCTGAGTTGAAAGGTCTAGCTAACTCTGCTTACAGTGAAGAAGAGTCAGCCGGTGCTTCTACTTGTTATTATGTAAAGTCAGGAGTACTTATGAGGAAGTGGAGACCCCCAACAGCATCAGCCGACTGTGAAAGGGAGGTTGTACATCAAGTTGTCATCCCTCGTGTTTGTAGGCAGGATATCATTAGAGTGGCTCATGATTCCAGTTTGGCAGGACACCTTGGAGTGAGGAAGACTGTGGCACGCATTTTGAAACACTTCTACTGGCCAGGTATCTTCAGGGATGTTTCCTGGTATTGTAAGTCTTGTCACACCTGTCAAGTTGTGGGGAAGTGTAATCAGACCGAAAAGGTTGCACCTCTAGTTCCCATTCCTCCTTTTGAGGCGCCTTTCACCCGTGTGTTGGTGGATATTGTGGGCCCTCTTCCTAAGACTTCTTCAGGATTTTCTTATGTGTTGACCATGATTGATATGGCTACTCGTTATCCTGAAGCCATTCCACTTAGAAACATCTCAGCAAAGAACGTGGTTAAGGAAATGCTAGGGTTCTTCACAAAGTTTGGTCTGCCCAAGGAGGTACAGTCCGACCGGGGAAGTAATTTCATGTCAAACGTTTTCAAGCAGTCTCTTAAAGAGTTGGGCATCACCCAGATCACGTCTTCAGCTTACCATCCCCAGACCCAAGGAGCGTTGGAGAGATATCATCAAACACTCAAATCGATGCTCAAGAAATACTGTTTGGAACATCAGAAAGACTGGGATAAAGGTCTTCCATTCGTTGTGTTTGCCGCAAGAGAATCTCCAAATGAATCACTGGGCTTCTCACCTTTTGAACTACTGTTTGGCCATGAAGTAAGAGGACCCCTTAAGCTACTCAAGGAATGCTGGCTGTCGGAGGAAGAGGACGTCAACCTGCTGGAGTATGTGATGAAGTTCAAAGAACGGCTGTCCACTGCTTTACAGCTGGCGAGAGAGAATTTAGGAGCTGCTCAGGAGAAGATGAAGACTTGGTATGATAAGAAGTCCAGGTTGCGCCACTTTCAGCCAGGAGATCAGGTTTTGATTCTGCTACCAGTTCATGGGCAACCTCTTCAAGCCAAGTTTAGTGGTCCTTATTTCGTGGAGAAGAAACTCAGTGATGTCAACTATGTCATCGCCACACCAGATCGTAGAAAGAACAAGCAACTATGTCACATCAACATGCTAAAGTTATATCACAGGCGGGACGAAAATAATCCAGTCTGCACTGTAGCTGTTCCACCCGAGTCTGCAAGTGAAACTCTCCCATGCAGTATGAGCCTGAGTGATAGTTTGGGGAAGAATCCTGATATCATGAATGATCTCCAGACTAAGCTTTCTCATCTACCACCCAAGGAAAGGCAGGAGTTTTCGGCATTACTGCAGGAGTACCCGCAAGTGTTCCGTGCTACTCCAGGAAAAACCACTGTGTTGATGCATGATGTCGATGTTGGAGACACAAAGCCAATTAAATTGCCTCCTTACCGTGTGAACCCAGTGAAAGTTCCTCTCATCCAGAAGGAGCTTGGCTACATGTTGGACCACAAGATGATTGAGCCCTGTCAGAGCGAGTGGAGTTCTCCTGTCACTCTAGTCCCTAAGCCAGGTGGGTCACAGCGGCTTTGCATCGACTACAGACGTGTTAATCAGATAACCAAAACAGACACTTACCCTCTCCCTCGCGTGGAAGATTGCATAGACAAGATCGGAAAGGCTAGGTACATAAGTAAGTTTGATTTGTTAAAGGGATACTGGCAAGTACCTATGACTGAACGTGCTAGGGAGATCTCATGTTTTGTAACACTAGGAAAGACTTTTGCATGTTCGGTAATGCCATATGGTATGAAGAATGCACCAGCCACATTTCAGAAGCTCATGAATGTTGTAACAGAGGGTTTGGCAGGGTGTGTTGTTTATATTGATGATGTATTAATCTTCAGTGACAACTGGAAAGATCACCTATGCCATGTCAGTAAATTTCTTGACCGTTTAGTTCATGCTAATCTTGTAGCTAATTTATCAAAGTGTGAGTTTGGTCAAGCTAAAGTTCAGTACCTTGGGTATGTAATTGGTGATGGACATGTTGCACCACCAGGAGCTAAGGTTCAGGTTATAAGTGATCTTCCCAGACCTAAAAGTAGGAAAGAGCTACAAAGATTTTTGGGAATGGTAGGTTATTACAGGAGATTTGTTCTTAACTTTTCTATTCTTGTATCACCACTTACAGACCTACTGAAAAAGGGAGTTAAATTTGTCTGAACCGATAACTGTGAATCCTCTTTCAACAAACTTAAAGCTATTCTATTAAGTCAGCCAGTGCTCGCTACTCCAAATTTTGCTAAGCCTTTTAAGATGTCTGTTGATGCAAGTGATACAGGAGCTGGGGCTGTTTTGCTACAAGAGGATGATCAGGGTATTGAACATCCTGTATCTTATTACAGTAAGAAGTTCACTCCACCTCAAAAGAACTACTCAACTATTGAGAAAGAGCTTTTGGCCTTGATTTTGGGTTTACAGCATTTTTCATTTTATTTGTGTTCTGGTTTTGACCCCATAGTCATTTATACCGATCATAACCCACTGAAATTCCTTAGTAAGTTTAAAGATAAATATCAGAGATTGACAAGATGGAGTCTACTTCTTCAGGAGTATTCATTAGACATACAACATGTCAAGGGGAAAGAAAATGTTATTGCAGATTGCTTATCTAGACTTTAGACAGATTGTTTTTAGAGTAATAAGAAATTTCCTTTGTAAATTTCTTTTTCTTTGTGGGGAGGTGTTACATAGCCTATGATTTCATCATCCTTTGTGTAATTTTAACGCACAGTATGCTGCATGTTTGATCACGAGCGTGTTCTGCCTCAGTCCCCCCCTTCTACCGTTATTGTAGAGTAAGTCGTCATTTCTG
>NW_027642810.1:0-4995 GCF_032717465.1 Coenobita brevimanus | reverse complement strand
AAGATGTCTGTTGATGCAAGTGATACAGGAGCTGGGGCTGTTTTGCTACAAGAGGATGATCAGGGTATTGAACATCCTGTATCTTATTACAGTAAGAAGTTCACTCCACCTCAAAAGAACTACTCAACTATTGAGAAAGAGCTTTTGGCCTTGATTTTGGGTTTACAGCATTTTTCATTTTATTTGTGTTCTGGTTTTGACCCCATAGTCATTTATACCGATCATAACCCACTGAAATTCTTTAGTAAGTTTAAAGATAAATATCAGAGATTGACAAGATGGAGTCTACTTCTTCAGGAGTATTCATTAGACATACAACATGTCAAGGGGAAAGAAAATGTTATTGCAGATTGCTTATCTAGACTTTAGACAGATTGTTTTAGAGTAATAAGAAATTTCCTTTGTAAATTTCTTTTTCTTTGTGGGGAGGTGTTACATAGCCTATGATTTAATCATCCTTTGTGTAATTTTAACGCACAGTTGCTGCATGTTTGATCACGAGCGTGTTCTGCCTCAGTCCCCCCCTTCTACCGTTATTGTAGAGTAAGTCGTCATTTCTGGAGTTCAGAGCAGGATTGTCAACTCTTTGTCCCCATGGCTTCATTTGCGCGTCCTTCTTACAAGTTGTATCAAGCTCTGTCGGCCCCTATATAATGAGCTCAGTCTCTGCATCATTGCCACTTAGATCTGCTCCTCATTTTGTTCACATCTCTGTCCTCCCCTGTACAGTTATTATTATTGTGAGTGCTCAAGAAATCTCCAAACATCTAGCAGCTGTGTGTAATTTGAGTATAACTGTTGTATTTTTTTCTTGTACTGTGTAGCATAAGGTTAGTTCTTAGGCCTAGTGAGGTTTTTTGATTAATGTTGGGTTTTATGTCAGTCATTTTTGATAATAGTTTGTATCTGTAATAATTTATCTTGCATTAACTGAGCATTACCCGGTGTATTTTCATTTTATCAGGGCTGACTTAGATAAATTTACTCTTGCTAATTTCGTGTTAATGGAGGCTATTGCAGTTAACCATATATTTAACCTGTTTATTTGCCATTACATTATCCTTATGAGTCCTGAATGTTTTGTTGTTAGTTTGAGCATTAAACTTTAACTTGTAATTTTACCTAACTCTTTTGTTTTGAACCTGGAACTTTACGGGACAGTAGTGACTCTTCGTATTCTCACTTAAAGTGTACATTATCTTTCTCTGTTCCGTAACATAAATTTGGCGACCTCTCATCAGGATATTCAGGATATTATCATAAGCATATTGCTTGATATTTTGTGACTGTTACTTATTCATGATGTCTACTATTACTACACTTGATGAAGCCAAAGATTTTTTGTCAAATGTGCAAACAGTGTGTGATGTAGAAAACAGAACAAAGAATGAACTTAAGCTTGTTGCTCAACAATTGGGAATTGCAGTTCACTCTCATCATTCTAAAGATCAAATTGTTTGCATGATTAATAAAAGCTTGTTTAATGTAACTCCTCCAAATGAGCAAACGCAGATTGAATTAGCTAAGTTACAGCTAGCCCTGCAGGAGGCTCGTGTTAAGGAGGCTGAATTTCAAGCACGTGCTAAGGAGGCTGAGTCTCAGGCTAAGGAGGCGGAGTCTCAGGCTCGTATTCAGGAGGCTGAATTTCAAGCAAATGCTAAGGAGGCTGAATCTCAGGCTCGGATTCAGGAGGCACAGATACAGGCTCAGGCACAAATTGAACTAGCTACGATTCAGGCAGACCATGAGTATCGCATGAAACAAGGTGGAACTGGATCAGCTAGCTCTGATGATTTTGATGTGGCTAAAAATGTTAAACTTGTCCCTCCTTTTAATGAATCTGATTTAACAAAGTATTTTCAGTTGTTTGAGAGGGTAGCTACAGGTTTTAATTGGCCTAAAAGTATTGGCCAGTACTCCTTCAAACTGTTCTCACCGGTAAAGCTCAAGTAACTTATGCATCTTTGCCTCAGGATCAATCTGATAATTATGATGTAGTTAAGAGCTTGATTCTTAAGGCCTATGAGCTTGTTCCTGAAGCCTATAGAGTAAAATTTAGGACAACTTACAAGCAAGATAAGCAATCCCATGTTGAGTATGCAAAAATCAAAGAAGATCTGTTAGAGCAGTGGTTAAATTCTAAGAATGTGGATTCTGATTTTGGTAAATTTAAGCAGATGATTTTCCTGGAGGACCTCAAAAGGTGTATTTATAAAGATGTAAGCCTATATCTTGATGAGAGAAGAATAGATAATTTGTCTGATGCTGCAGTTTTAGCTGATGAATATGTTCTCACTCACAAGAGATATTCTAAAGAAAAAGGGAAAGCTGAGAGTAAGTACGTTGCCTCTACTCAGAGTACAGGTAACAGGAAAGAGAATAAAGATGATGTTTCTCAGGAAGTAAATACCAGCTTCACCTCTAGATTTCAGAAAAGTAAATGTACTTATTGTAGTAAGCTTGGTCATACTACGGAGAAATGTTTCAGGAGACAGCGTGATGTGAACAAAAAGGAGTCTTTAAATATTCAGTCAATTGGTCTAGTGTCCACCCTTGAGAGTTCCCAGAATTCTTTAACTGAGTTAACTGAACCTGCTTTGAGGGGTAACTTAAACTATCATGATGGAGCTCCTCTTTTGAGCAGTAAAGTGGGTGACACTCTCAAGAGTTCATGTGCTAATTTCCTGTCTGATGGTTTTGTCAGTCCTCTGGACAGTAATGACAGGAAATCAGTTAAAATATATCGTGATACAGGTGCTTGCCAATCCCTTATGCTGACCAGTGTTCTAGGCTCTAATGTTAATTCCTCTGATGAAACTGTAATCTTACAAGGTGTAGGGAATAATTACTTCTCTGTCCCTCTGTGCAGAGTGAATTTAGAGTCTGGTTTTGTTAATGGTTCTGTTATGGTTGGGTTGGTTGAGACACTCCCAATGTCAGGTGTAACTTTCTTACTTGGAAATGATATTGGTGGAAGTCAAGTGTGTCCAGCTCCTCAGTTGTTTAGTGAGCCAGTGGCTGCGTCCCAGGATTGTGATGTCCCTGATGTGTTCCCTGCATGTGCTGTCACTAGGGCTAAGTCTAAAGTTACTGGTGATTTAGAGGATAATGATGATGATGATGTTATCCTAGCTGACACTTTTCTTGCTAATTTGGACCACTCACCAGATGAGGCAGTACCCCGTAGTGTTGATAATTTGTCTCGTCAAGAGTTGGTTGAGTTGCAGGTTGCTGACCCTGAGTTGAAAGGTCTAGCTAACTCTGCTTACAGTGAAGAAGAGTCAGCCGGTGCTTCTACTTGTTATTATGTAAAGTCAGGAGTACTTATGAGGAAGTGGAGACCCCCAACAGCATCAGCCGACTGTGAAAGGGAGGTTGTACATCAAGTTGTCATCCCTCGTGTTTGTAGGCAGGATATCATTAGAGTGGCTCATGATTCCAGTTTGGCAGGACACCTTGGAGTGAGGAAGACTGTGGCACGCATTTTGAAACACTTCTACTGGCCAGGTATCTTCAGGGATGTTTCCTGGTATTGTAAGTCTTGTCACACCTGTCAAGTTGTGGGGAAGTGTAATCAGACCGAAAAGGTTGCACCTCTAGTTCCCATTCCTCCTTTTGAGGCGCCTTTCACCCGTGTGTTGGTGGATATTGTGGGCCCTCTTCCTAAGACTTCTTCAGGATTTTCTTATGTGTTGACCATGATTGATATGGCTACTCGTTATCCTGAAGCCATTCCACTTAGAAACATCTCAGCAAAGAACGTGGTTAAGGAAATGCTAGGGTTCTTCACAAAGTTTGGTCTGCCCAAGGAGGTACAGTCCGACCGGGGAAGTAATTTCATGTCAAACGTTTTCAAGCAGTCTCTTAAAGAGTTGGGCATCACCCAGATCACGTCTTCAGCTTACCATCCCCAGACCCAAGGAGCGTTGGAGAGATATCATCAAACACTCAAATCGATGCTCAAGAAATACTGTTTGGAACATCAGAAAGACTGGGATAAAGGTCTTCCATTCGTTGTGTTTGCCGCAAGAGAATCTCCAAATGAATCACTGGGCTTCTCACCTTTTGAACTACTGTTTGGCCATGAAGTAAGAGGACCCCTTAAGCTACTCAAGGAATGCTGGCTGTCGGAGGAAGAGGACGTCAACCTGCTGGAGTATGTGATGAAGTTCAAAGAACGGCTGTCCACTGCTTTACAGCTGGCGAGAGAGAATTTAGGAGCTGCTCAGGAGAAGATGAAGACTTGGTATGATAAGAAGTCCAGGTTGCGCCACTTTCAGCCAGGAGATCAGGTTTTGATTCTGCTACCAGTTCATGGGCAACCTCTTCAAGCCAAGTTTAGTGGTCCTTATTTCGTGGAGAAGAAACTCAGTGATGTCAACTATGTCATCGCCACACCAGATCGTAGAAAGAACAAGCAACTATGTCACATCAACATGCTAAAGTTATATCACAGGCGGGACGAAAATAATCCAGTCTGCACTGTAGCTGTTCCACCCGAGTCTGCAAGTGAAACTCTCCCATGCAGTATGAGCCTGAGTGATAGTTTGGGGAAGAATCCTGATATCATGAATGATCTCCAGACTAAGCTTTCTCATCTACCACCCAAGGAAAGGCAGGAGTTTTCGGCATTACTGCAGGAGTACCCGCAAGTGTTCCGTGCTACTCCAGGAAAACCACTGTGTTGATGCATGATGTCGATGTTGGAGACACAAAGCCAATTAAATTGCCTCCTTACCGTGTGAACCCAGTGAAAGTTCCTCTCATCCAGAAGGAGCTTGGCTACATGTTGGACCACAAGATGATTGAGCCCTGTCAGAGCGAGTGGAGTTCTCCTGTCACTCTAGTCCCTAAGCCAGGTGGGTCACAGCGGCTTTGCATCGACTACAGACGTGTTAATCAGATAACCAAAACAGACACTTACCCTCTCCCTCGCGTGGAAGATTGCATAGACAAGATCGGAAAGGCTAGGTACATAAGTAAGTTTGATTTGTT
>NW_027642808.1:0-24990 GCF_032717465.1 Coenobita brevimanus | reverse complement strand
GAATGATAAAGGTTAATTGTTTAACAGATAGTTTTGGTAGCGTTTTTAGTTTTGGCCGAGTCGAGAATAAGTCAGTACCACGTGTGTTAGTCGTTCCCAAAGCGGAGGAATCTTGAACTGGAAGGGGAGTGAGTTATGCGTGAGAGGACATATTTCCCTTGATTGGGTATCAAAATGACATATACTTTACTCTACTTTAATAATTCTATACTGGTTAATCAACAGACATTTTTGAATTACATGACCTTTAATCATATGTAAAAGGGTTGTAAATTAAAGCCATGGTTTGAGCGAACATCATACAATATTGTTACCAAGCGAAGCACTTTGAATATTCAACGGTGATTTCTGAGGTCATCATACCACACTCTTCATTATCGGCTATTCTTGGGCTCGTCAATAGCCTCAAGACTGGAACATTTATTGGCATGAATTGTCTTTTCGGGCTGGCATAGCCTCGAACCAAAAATAATCACTCGTGTTCTATTTCGTCTGGGCAGTTTAATCTCATCATACAATTCACTAATAAATCACAATCACTATTAATTCATAATCATTAATAATTCATAATCATCATTAATGCATAATCATCAATAATTCATAATCACTCGGGCTTGTTTAGCCTCGAGGAACAACTCAAAAATCACATCTTTTTTGCTCACAACCACTACGTTCCCTTCAACACTCCCAATATTCCTAACATATTAATATAAGAGAAAGAAAAAGGTTAATGAGTTTGAATTCGCCTTTCCGTTACATGACCACATTAACTTTCAAACTTTTGTACCTTATCTACTATAAAAAAAAGGTTCACCTGATTGATTCATAATACAATTTCTATTACATTCAGTTTATAAACTATTCATGGGTAGTGTAAGTGTGTGTGTATGACAAGTCTATGGGCAATATCACATGATGGCCTCGTGCACACCCCCGACGTCACGGTGTCTGTGAACTGAATCAACGTCTGTTATCCACCAGGTCTCGATATCGAATCTCTACTTTAAGCTTTCAACAACATTACTTCATATGCTTCACGACAAGTAAGGATTAAACAAGCAAGAGGGGGGGGGAGAAAGGAGGAATGTGTACACCTCACCTGAATCAACATCTGTTATCCACCAGGTCTCGATAGCGAATGTGGCAAGTCGGGCACCAAGGGACGCCACTGCTAGATCAAATGAGACTGTGTTTTTGCGATATGGTGGGTTTTAATTCTCTTCACTATCTATATAGTAGTGTACACATGATGTTAGGACTTTTGATTGAATTGGGGAAAATTTGGGATTCAATCCTTACCAAATTTAAATACTGAATTTACTGCCATCCCGCCTTGAATTTGGGGTAGCTTATGCCATCTAGTGACGGCTAAGGCAAGCGGGACTATTTGGTCCTCACAAATTACATTATTTTGGCCTTTTTTGACAATTAATTTCACATATTTGGGTTCTAGCAGCTTCATTAGTAAGCATTTCACAACAATGATACGGAATGAATTGCATACCCATTATTATTCTGTTTAAGGTTTAAACTTGGCGCCCAACAACGACGCACAAACAAGGAGAAGGTTGCACGCATCTGTTATTCATTACTGTACCAGATGGATGAACTCCCATAGCTCAACACTTACAGTTACACTACCTATGCATAGATACAGAGATGTATACATATGGAAATAAAGTTATCCCTATATCGATCATTAACACATGAACTACTACTTAGGACAGGAACTTATAGACTAGTATTTCAGATTACACCCTATCTAACTTAGAAATTGCAGTACCTCTAAACATATACATGAATACTAAATTTGTGGCACTACACACACACACACACACACACACACACACACACACACACACACAGACTCAGAACTTAACTCCTTTCTAGCTTCTAAAGGTCGGGCACAAATATTTTGTGTTTGTCTCTGAAAATATTTCGAACCTGCACTTATTCATCATGCGTCATCCCTGCAGCCTTCTAATTGTTTATTTTTATTAAAACAGACATGGGTAAAAGGGAAGAGTGGGAGAGAGAACGAGGAGAGCATGGGAAGGGAAGTCAGAGCAGAAACGTGAACGAGGGGAGGTTGGAAAAAAATAAAGTGGAGTGGAAGGAGGAGAAAGGGATCATGAAGGCATTTGGAGGGTGGAAGAGAAAGTGAAGATGTTAAAGGTTATGGAGGAAACCAGAATTGGACAGTGAGAGAGAAGAATATAATGGCGGACTGGGAAAAAGACTGCGTATGGACCGAGAAATATTTACACAGGAGAAACATAAAAAAAATCAAGACTTCTTTGATCTCCGGCCAGAACCAAGGATAACTATCAGAGGAAAAGTATATCGTTATAAACTAACATTGTGAAGATCACTGTAATCAGCAAGAGCGATGACAGGAAAAGGAAAGCCAATATCTACACTATTATATATATATATATATATATATATATGTAATTTTTTTAATTTTTCCAAATATTATATATATATTATATCTATCTATCTGTCTGTCTGTCTGTCTCTCTCTCTCTCACTCTCTCTCTCTCTCTCTCTCTCTGTATATATATATATATATATATATATATATATATATATATATATAGAGAGAGAGAGAGAGAGAGAGAGAGAGAGAGAGAGAGGAGTTTGGAAGGGTGTGTGAAAGGAGGAAATTGAAAGTAAATGAGAATAAGAGTAAAGTGATGAAGTGTACGAGATTGGTAGATGGTAGGGGGATGAATATAGCTTTGAATGGCGAGTTGCTTGAGGAGGTAGAGTGTTTTAAATATCTAGGGTCACGTCACATGTTGCTGTGGATGGAAGAATAGATGCAGAAATGAAGTTTAGAATAATGAAGTAGGAAAGGTGCTGGGAGGAATGAAAAAAGTGTTTAGATGTCGTTCGCTTAGAATGGATGTAAAGAGAAGGTTGTATGAGGGTGTTGTGGTACCGACTGCGTTATATGGGGCTGAAACATGGACTATGGGTGTAGCAGAGAGGAAAAGTTTGAATGTAATGGAGATGAGGTGTCTGAGGAGTATATGTGGAGTGACGCGTATGGATCGAGTGCGAAATGATGAAGTGCGAAGGAGAACTGGAGTTGTTCGGGAGATGGCTGGTAGAGTTGAGCAGAGGGTGTTGGGATGGTTTGGGCATATAGAGAGAATGGATAATGAGCGATTGGTGAAAAAGATAACTAGATCTGATGTGAGAGGTGTAAGGCTGAGAGGAAGACCACGAATAGGATGGATGGACAGTGTGAAGAGAGCACTGGATGCGAGAGGGATGTCTGTTGAGCAAGGAAGAGTGGCTGTGCGTGATAGAAATAAATGGAGAGAAATTGTGAATGAATAAGTAATGACGCAGCCCTGAGGGGATATTCTCCCGTATTTGGTCTGATCAGCTAGTCAGGTCAGGTGCGGGTAAGGGGATGGGTCTGTTATGATGTGGCAGGGGTAAACCAGCTCTGCTGTCGGGCCCTGCTGCAGATGTTACTGATTGCATTGCGCAGTTGACCCTTGTGCGGTGTGGTGCGGTGAGGATCTGCCCGTTCTTCCCTTGGGGCTAAAATGCGAATGAATGTGTTTGAATGGATGAGTAAATGGGGAGTGTGTCGTCCTGTCTCGGCTACCTCCCTTTCCTTGGGGGAAGCAGCCTAGGTATATATATATATATATATATATATATATATATATATATATATATATATAGATAGATATATCTATATATCTATATCTATATCTATATATATATATATATATATATATATATATATATATATATATATATATATATATATATATGACGAGGTCTCTATAGGGATAGAATGAGGAACGAAAGATTTGCCTGAGGTGATCAAAGATCAACCTAATTCACCTCATTTTATCAGTGTTGTTTGCATTTGCAGGATCATGAGCATCATAGAAATGGAGGCGACTTATAATTTGTTGAAACCGATTACGGCTCATCACTTGACCAAATACTGGGGTAAACATAACAGGGTCCCTAGTCCAGTAAGCAGGAATTCTATTCTTTCGTATAATACCCATCAAAAGGACCAGGGCCAAAAATAAGAACATTTCTGGAAGGGAGACAGGGTAATCATAGATGATAGAATGCCTACTCCTTGTTCCCAATCTTTCACTCTCTAGGCGCTGGGCGCTTGCAAACAGGTTGGTTTGGTATACAATCTGCTCCACAAATGCCTCACTGAAAAACAGGTGGAAAAAATCCAACCTGGTGGAATTACGGTGAATTCCTGGAGCAATGCAGCCAGATCGCCCCTGCTCAGTGAAGGGGTAAATGAGGGGAGAAAAATCACTCCCATCCTCCCAATTCCACGACACAAATCCCTCGTCCCCATCATCCCCATCACCGCCTTCATCTGGGTGGGGAGATCCTGGTTGGGGAGGTGGGGAAGGAGTGCGGAGGGCTTCCCCACTGTCACTCCTCTTCCCTCTGCCTTTACCCTTTCCCTTTCCCTTACCCTTACGGCCTTGAGGAACATTAGGGGGCTGTGGGGATGAAATAGGGGAATATTGGGGAGCATAAGACGTGCTTGGGAGTGGTTCCTCCCCACCTTCCCCCTCCCTCACAACCCCACGTGATAATGAACGCACCCGCACTGGCCCACGTGATCCACTATGCCGCCTCACACTACGTAGGAGAGCAATGACTCACTCACGTCACTCTCACTTTCCCTAATCCTCCCTGGACTTTCCCTTTCACTCCCCACTCCCTCCACTTGACTTCCTAACTCCCCAAACAAAATGCTAGGCCCATACCTGCTCATACGACGTGGTGTGCACTCTGGGCCACGATGAGTTATCACCTCACGTCCATACCATGTGGCAGCACGTCCCACGGCTCCATCCTCATCCTCGTCCTCGTCCTTGTCCTCGAATTCTGGTTCCAAATCATGTTGGGGATAGGGATAGGATGTTGCACGTGCCTTCTTTGCCTGCTGCCCCTCTCTAGCAGCACGTACTGCCGCTTCCTGGGAGACGGAACTTCCTCGTCACTGCTAGTGGTTTCTTCCTCCTCTGGCTGCACATAATCCTTTTCCATATCCTCGTCGTCCAGTGGGGAATCACTGTCGCCTGTAAAGGTGTCCATGGCGACTTGAATTTCGCTGTCTGAGAGACCTGTCTTAGCCATGTCTGAGCAAGACCATTGCTACCAGGTGAGTAGACGAGTGGTGGGCTAGCGCGGGTCGCGTAGGGTCGCCGAGTGTCCCCGTCTGGTGGCAGGTAGTGAAAGGTCATGCGAGGATACGTACAACAAATCAAGCGCGAAATTTGAAAATTGTCGAAATTATGCACATTGGAATTGCACGACATACCGGTACATCGCCAGGACTGGCAAATGCAAATCGTTGCAACGTACCCATACGTCGACGGGATGGGGCGGGTTAATATTCTCACTCTCTTTGCTAGTCACTTCCTTTCACTTTCTCACCAATGCCACTAATTGGGGAACGATGAATATCCCACCGCTATTGTCACCAGTGTAACGGATGATTTTTTTTTTTATCCCACCGTTATTGTTCATCAGTGTAACGCCAGATATTTAATCTTACCGGTGTTACCAGTGTAATGGTCGGAAATTGGATTTGCCACCGTTGTTGGTTCCGTTTAACTTACTTGTTGATAATACAAATGGTACTCAACTTAGTCTCCCCTCAATGACTGATAAAATATTCACTTCAGTAAAAACAAAGGGGGGTAGCACTTCGGCTTTGAATGATAAAGGTTAATTGTTTAACAGATAGTTTTGGTAGCGTTTTTAGTTTTGGCCGAGTCGAGAATAAGTCAGTACCACGTGTGTTAGTCGTTCCCAAAGCGGAGGAATCTTGAACTGGAAGGGGAGTGAGTTATGCGTGAGAGGACATATTTCCCTTGATTGGGTATCAAAATGACATATACTTTACTCTACTTTAATAATTCTATACTGGTTAATCAACAGACATTTTTGAATTACATGACCTTTAATCATATGTAAAAGGGTTGTAAATTAAAGCCATGGTTTGAGCGAACATCATACAATATTGTTACCAAGCGAAGCACTTTGAATATTCAACGGTGATTTCTGAGGTCATCATACCACACTCTTCATTATCGGCTATTCTTGGGCTCGTCAATAGCCTCAAGACTGGAACATTTATTGGCATGAATTGTCTTTTCGGGCTGGCATAGCCTCGAACCAAAAATAATCACTCGTGTTCTATTTCGTCTGGGCAGTTTAATCTCATCATACAATTCACTAATAATTCACAATCACTATTAATTCATAATCATTAATAATTCATAATCATCATTAATGCATATCATCAATAATTCATAATCACTCGGGCTTGTTTAGCCTCGAGGAACAACTCAAAAATCACATCTTTTTTGCTCACAACCACTACGTTCCCTTTAACACTCCCAATATTCCTAATATATTAATATAAGAGAAAGAAAAAGGTTAATGAGTTTGAATTCGCCTTTCAGTTACATGACCACATTAACTTTCAAACTTTTGTACCTTATCTACTATAAAAAAAAGGTTCACCTGATTGATTCATAATACAATTTCTATTACATTCAGTTTATAAACTATTCATGGGTAGTGTAAGTGTGTGTGTATGACAAGTCTATGGGCAATATCACATGATGGCCTCGTGCACACCCCCGACGTCACGGTGTCTGTGAACTGAATCAACGTCTGTTATCCACCAGGTCTCGATATCGAATCTCTACTTTAAGCTTTCAACATTACTTCATATGGTTCAAGACAAGTAAGGATTAAACAAGCAAGGGGGGGGGGCAGAAAGGAGGAATGTGTACAGCTCACCTGAATCAACGTCTGTTATCCACCAGGTCTCGATAGCGAATGTGGCAAGTCGGGCACCAAGGGACGCCACTGCTAGATCAAATGAGACTGTGTTTTTGCGATATGGTGGGTTTTAATTCTCTTCACTATCTATATAGTAGTGTACACATGATGTTAGGACTTTTGATTGAATTGGGGAAAATTTGGGATTCAATCCTTACCAAATTTAAATACTGAATTTACTGCCATCCCGCCTTGAATTTGGGGTAGCTTATGCCATCTAGTGACGGCTAAGGCAAGCGGGACTATTTGGTCCTCGCAAATTACATTATTTTGGCCTTTTTTGACTATTAATTTCACATATTTGGGTTCTAGCAGCTTCATTAGTAAGCATTTCACAACAATGATACGGAATGAATTGCATACCCATTATTATTCTGTTTAAGGTTTAAACTTGGCGCCCAACAACGACGCACAAACAAGGAGAAGGTTGCACGCATCTGTTATTCATTACTGTACCAGATGGATGAACTCCCATAGCTCAACACTTACAGTTACACTACCTATGCATAGATACAGAGATGTATACATATAGAAATAAAGTTATCCCTACATCGATCATTAACACATGAACTACTACTTAGGACAGGAACTTATAGACTAGTATTTCAGATTACACCCTATCTAACTTAGAAATTGCAGTACCTCTAAACATATACATGAATACTAAATTTGTGGCACTACACACACACACACACACACACACACACACACACACACACACACACACACACACACAGACTCAGAACTTAACTCCTTTCTAGCTTCAAAAGGTCGGGCACAAATATTTTGTGTTTGTCTCTGAAAATATTTCGAATCTGCACTTATTCATCATGCGTCATCCCTGCAGCCTTCTAATTGTTTATTTTATTAAAACAGACATGGGTAAAAGGGAAGAGTGGGAGAGAGAACGAGGAGAGCATGGGAAGGGAAGTCAGAGCAGAAACGTGAACGAGGGGAGGTTGGAAAAAAATAAAGTGGAGTGGAAGGAGGAGAAAGGGATCATGAAGGCATTTGGAGGGTGGAAGAGAAAGTGAAGATGTTAAAGGTTATGGAGGAAACCAGAATTGGACAGTGAGAGAGAAGAATATAATGGCGGACTGGGAAAAAGACTGCGTATGGACCGAGAAATATTTACACAGGAGAAACATAAAAAAAATCAAGACTTCTTTGATCTCCGGCCACAACCAAGGATAACTATCAGAGGAAAAGTATATCGTTATAAACTAACATTGTGAAGATCACTGTAATCAGCAAGAGCGATGACAGGAAAAGGAAAGCCAATATCTACACTATTATATATATATATATATATATATATATATATATATATATATATATATATATATATATATATATATATATATATATATTTATATTTAATATTTTTATTTTTTCCAAATATTATATATATATTATATCTATCTATCTGTCTGTCTGTCTGTCTGTCTCTCTCTCTCTCACTCTCTCTCTCTCTCTCTCTCTCTGTATATATATATATACATATATATATATATATATATATATATATATAGAGAGAGAGAGAGAGAGAGAGAGAGAGAGAGAGAGAGAGAGAGGAGTTTGGAAGGGTGTGTGAAAGGAGGAAATTGAAAGTAAATGAGAATAAGAGTAAAGTGATGAAGTGTACGAGATTGGTAGATGGTAGGGGGATGAATATAGCTTTGAATGGCGAGTTGCTTGAGGAGGTAGAGTGTTTTAAATATCTAGGGTCACATGTTGCTGTGGATGGAAGAATAGATGCAGAAATGAAGTTTAGAATAATGAAGTAGGAAAGGTGCTGGGAGGAATGAAAAAAGTGTTTAGATGTCGTTCGCTTAGAATGGATGTAAAGAGAAGGTTGTATGAGGGTGTTGTGGTACCGACTGCGTTATATGGGGCTGAAACATGGACTATGGGTGTAGCAGAGAGGAAAAGTTTGAATGTAATGGAGATGAGGTGTCTGAGGAGTATATGTGGAGTGACGCGTATGGATCGAGTGCGAAATGATGAAGTGCGAAGGAGAACTGGAGTTGTTCGGGAGATGGCTGGTAGAGTTGAGCAGAGGGTGTTGGGATGGTTTGGGCATATAGAGAGAATGGATAATGAGCGATTGGTGAAAAAGATAACTAGATCTGATGTGAGAGGTGTAAGGCTGAGAGGAAGACCACGAATAGGATGGATGGACAGTGTGAAGAGAGCACTGGATGCGAGAGGGATGTCTGTTGAGCAAGGAAGAGTGGCTGTGCGTGATAGAAATAAATGGAGAGAAATTGTGAATGAATAAGTAATGACGCAGCCCTGAGGGGATATTCTCCCGTATTTGGTCTGATCAGCTAGTCAGGTCAGGTGCGGGTAAGGGGATGGGTCTGTTATGATGTGGCAGGGGTAAACCAGCTCTGCTGTCGGGCCCTGCTGCAGATGTTACTGATTGCATTGCGCAGTTGACCCTTGTGCGGTGTGGTGCGGTGAGGATCTGCCCGTTCTTCCCTTGGGGCTAAAATGCGAATGAATGTGTTTGAATGGATGAGTAAATGGGGAGTGTGTCGTCCTGTCTCGGCTACCTCCCTTTCCTTGGGGGAAGCAGCCTAGGTATATATATATATATACATATATATATATATATATATATATATATATATATATATATATATATAGATAGATAGATAGATAGAAATAGATATAGATATATATAGATATATATATATATATATAGATATATATATATATACATATATATATATAGATAGATATATATATATATATATATATATATATATATATATATATATATATATATATATATATATATATATATATATATATTTATATATATATATATATATATATATATATATATATATATATATATATATATATATATATATATATATATATATATATATATATATATATATATATATATATATATATATATATACTCCTAGATAGAAAGATTGATATACGGTAGATCCAGATTTATATATATATATATAGAGAGAGAGAGAGACTGGTATGCGGTGGTGTGTGTGTGTGTGACCCTTGGATATAAACCTTCACCGGCCCAGTCATATTGGAACGCCATAATTACCCACTAAACCACCAGGCGCCAATGTTTGGTTATACGGTTACCACTCAGCGTAGTAAATGGTTTCCTCGTGTACAGGTTTATTGCTCACGTAATGCCACTCAGGGATGAGTGAGGCTGGGAACTCTCATCTTAAATATCAGGACTAACTGGCCTAGTCCCGGACTCCTACGCTCCTCAATGGGCAACGTAGAATTGGATGATGGATAGATATATACGAGAGAGAGAGAGAGAGAGAGAGAGAGAGAGAGAGAGAGAGAGAGAGAGAGAGAGAGTGAGATGCAGTTCCCTCAAGTTCTTTGAGTCCCGTTATACCGGCATTCATACAGTAAATCACGAAAATTTAAAAAGCAGCACAGTAACGTGGACACAAATATCAGTCTCATTAACCTTGCATCTTCATCGCATGCGAGTGGCACAACAACACTTTGCGTGAACAGCTGCACAAGTCTATTAAACATTAGTCGCGGAATCAGTAATATCTTAGTGTGACCTAATCACTTCCCGTAACGCTCAAGGTTGCTATGACAACGGTTTCTCGTGGGTTATCCTCCTCCTTCTGCACCTGGAGATGTGTGGTCTTCTACCCACTCCCAGCGAGATGTGGTGCGGGAAAACCAGCTGAAATGTAGAGCAACAGAGATGTCTGAAATAGTGAAAGATGAAAATAGAAAAGAAAAAGCATATTTTTCAGCCGAAGAAAATGGGATGGGAAAAAAATCAAACCGCAAAGAAAAAAATTAATGCATTTTTTCTTATTTTTTACTCTGTGGTGCAAATGAGATAAAGATTTAAAACAGACGAGGAAATGCTCCCTGCTGGAATGCGACAAACTAGAGAGAGAGAGAGAGAGAGAGAGAGAGAGAGAAAGCAAAAGAGTAGGAGTATCTGAAAAATTAAGAGAATGAACGTAAATAATGAAGAAATGCGTACTTAATGTAGGGCACAAAAGAATGGAGAATGGAAAGATGTTAACATATTTTTCCTGGAGTAAGTGAGGGGGAAGAACAGAAGGAAGGATCAATTAATGGAGTGAGAATGAAGGGGAGATTAAATGGGAATAAGTAAATAGCTGGATGAAATATTTAAACAAAATTTACTAAATACCTCACATTTTTGCAGTAAAGCAGCAAACACGATGTGTAAAAGACAAACTGTGTGTGGGGTGAGAGGGGGTGACACTGAATTCATCTGTGCTGTTTACGTGCTGGGGAGGGACGCCTTCATGTAGTGGCACTGTTATAATCATGCGGCTCTAATGCCAGGTTATACAAATGTCTCTCTGCTCCCTCCTTATTCCCAGAAAAGAGGTTGGTGGACTGCAGGATGGGGGCAACTTCAGCCTGCAGTTCATTGTGTTCACGTTTTAGATGAACCTGGAACTGGAATTGCTATTATATACAACGTGTTCTGTCCTTGTTATTAATAGCTGTAACTGGATTGTACTTGGCAAGTGTAACTATGGTACTTCCTCTACTACTCTGGGATGGGTTTCTCAGTGCTGGACGAAACCACCTGGCGTTTTCCGGACTATAAACCTCGTGTTATAAAGTGAGTGAAATGATTTACAGCAAAGACTATTCTGCCAAGCCCACGTATTTCAGAGTTGTGTCCACTTGCTTCAACTGAATCACAACCATCTCATTTTACTCATTTTTTATTCAGAGGAAGAAGAAACCACAGGCTAGAAGCCCGCAACTTATTCCCTCAAAAAAAAAAAAAAAAAAAAAAAAAAAAAAAAAACAGAAAGCCAAATTCAAAATCCGTTTCATCTCGAAATTCCTGGACACACTGCCTTTAAAGACTGGACGCGGCATAAACAGTAGAAAATATGCATAAAGGGAAACAGTTCCAGAGTTGCCTAGTTGCATACTTTGAGGATTGGAAATAACGGTTAACTCTTGCATTAGAGAGCTGGACAGAAATGGGATGAGAATTTGCTGCTAGACGGGTACTACACACCCGCCTTAATGGTGGAGGGATGCAAGCAGACTGTTCAGAGGAGCAGTGACCATTGAAGCAGCAGTAGATAAGAGATAAATATGCTACAGTGCAGTGAAGAGATTCAGGTTGATGAGAGCCAGTAAGGGGAAGACAATTAATTAGATGAAAAGCCGTTGACTTCGCCTTGATGACAAGAGCTGGATGTGTGGAGCTTGCCCACACAGGAGAAATGTATTCCACACGGGAACGAATAAAACTTGTGTATAAAATCAACAACTGTGCAGGGGTAAAGAAAGCACTGAGTCGGCTTAGCACACCCAGTCTCTTGGAAGCATATATTACATGAAGTTATATGATCATCGAAAATATAAATCCCGAGAGATGGAAACCCCAGGTATGTTTAAAGATTTTGCAGGATTGACTTGAGTTTTGTTAAAAAATAGAGGATACTATAATGGTACACTTTGATAGGTCGAAATGTGTAACAACTGAGTTATCGATGCATTAAAAACATCAAGATTCGTTTTACCCCAGTCAGAGGTATGAGCCACGTCAGATATTAAGTGTGCCCTATACTGTGTATATATATATATATATATATATATATATATATATATATATATATATGGAACTGCTGATGTGGACGTTCGAAAAGTGGATGGAAAGATGTAGAGTGGAGTCATCAGCGTATGAGTGGATAGGGTTAGATGTACAGTTTAGAAGGTCATTGATGAAAAAAGAGAAGAGAGTTGGTTATAGGACACAGTGCTGAGGAACACCACTATTGTTAGCTATAGGAGACGAACGATGGCCGTCTATAACAGAAACTACAGATTGACCAAAAAGGAAGCAAGAGATGAAGGCACAGATAGAAGAAGTTGTAAGAGGGAAGTTTGGAAAATAAAGGTTTATGCCAGACTCGACTGAAAGCCTTTGAGATGTCATATGCAAAGGCAAATGCTTTCGCCAAAGTTCCGAAAGGAGGGGGACCAGGAATCGTAAAGGAAGGTGAGAAGATTGCCATTGAGAGTGTCCAGGGCGGAACCCATACTGACGATTGGATAGAAGATTATAATAGGTGCCTTATTATTATTATATTCTTTGTTAAGAATATATATAACAAAAAAAAACTTTAGATACACATTGTGTTAAAGCAGTTGGACTAGGCAGACAATAGTCACCCTTCTTTGGGATAGGCTGAATGAAAGCTAACTTCCAGCAAGACGGAAATGTGAAAGTTAGCAAAGTCTAAAGAGTTTACCTAGACAGGGAGTAAGCACAGAAGCACAAGAGGGATCCATCAGGGCCATATGGCTCGTTAGTACTGAGGCCACTGAAAGCAGAAAATACATCAACTGATGAAATTTTAATGTCAGCCATGAGGAAGTCCCATGGGGGAAGTGATGCAGGAACGGTGCCAGAATCATCTATTGTGGAACTGGAGGAGAAGGTCTGAGCGAAAAGTTCTGCTTTATCAGTAGAAGAATCAGCTACAGAGTCATTAGGGCAGGAAAGAGGAGGGAATGATGAAGTAAAGTTGCTAGAAAGATTTTTGGTAAGGTGCACTAAGAAGATGGGAGAGTTTGAGTTAGGGAACTCAGAGCATTTAGTACGGATAAAATTATTTTTAGCAGCGATCAGGACATGCCGGGCAGAAATATAAAAGAGATGAGATTAAGGAGTGGGATGGCTCCCATACCATTTGGGGGCCCTCTCCTTATGGACAGCATTAGAAGCGTGATTAAACTTTTTTTTTTCATTAGTCACAGGATAAGAGAATGGAATGTATGCTTCCATGCCGATGAAAATCACCTCTGTAATGCGGAAGGAACATTTACACAGTTCTCCCAATCAGCAGCTTCAAAGTGCCAAAGCCATCGCTTCTTGGGTGGGTCCAGAGGCCTTACAGGAGCACTAGGACAAGTTAAGGTGTTAAGGCCGTGATCGGAGGAGCCCATGAGAGAGATAGGATTAACACCATAAGCAGAAGGATTAGTTGCAAGGAAAATGTCAGGTATGTTGAAACTCTCTCAAAGGCGGTTAGGGATACTTTGAGGGTGTTGTACAGTCGGCCTAAGAAGTGACGGCAGAGTATCCAGAAGTTTTTGTCGCCGCACGGCAAGCTGCGGCAACAACTACAGCAATACGGAGGACAACGACGGTACTGACGACGCTGATGACGAACACCAGACATTCGATGAGAGCGCACACGCGGCTGCGGCTGACTCACCCACCATCAGACCACCCACCATCCAACCACAACCACCCATACCACAACCACGTCATCCACAACAATCAGTAAGGGATAAAGGATATCGAAAAACGTTACGTGACAAATATCGTTACCTGCGGCACCTTGAAAAGATGGAAGAAGCCGCAGATCAGTGAATGATGAAGAATAAAAAATGAAAAGTGAATGAACAGTGAATAATAATAAGAGGGAGTGCCGAGACACACAGTACTCTCACAGCCCTGTACTGTCTACACTTAATTAGATTTGACGGAGAGCTAGATACGACCTAATGGATACCTTAATGGATACAGAGATAAGAGAAGAGTGAGTCAAAACTAAAGGGTAGTAATGTCTAGTGTGAATTAACGTTGTACAATGGACATTGTTTCAAAATGTTGCGGACCAGACCCGACTAAGAACGCTGAGAGAAGTGAACGAAGGATATGTAGAGTGCACGCCTACTTCCGACCGCTGTACTTTTCCTGAGGGAGAAGCAGAAGGTTGGGAGTCAGTAGAAGCAGAGAGGGCAAAGAGTCGAGAAGAACCTGGGGGAAGATCTTAGCGAGAAAGCCGCCTGAGAACCCTACCACGACGACAGAGACTGGCGATGTCTTGGTACACTACGGTATCAGTGAGTAGATATTCTTGTTAGAGAACATAGAGGAAAGTGGAACTGAGAAAAGGAAAGAGAAAAGAAAAGAGAAGAAAGTGAAATATACTGTGAAAAATATTAAGAGTATACTGTAGACTCGTGGTAGGGTATAACAGGACGGGCCAGATAGTTTGTATAATTGTTAAATTAACTTATTTGCTCAATGGTGAAAGAAACAAAGATTATATAGAAATTAGGTGTCTTTATGGAGAAGTATTGAGTTAGGGTACATGACTGTGTTAAAGAGTGATATTAATTTTGCAGAAATATATTGAAATAACTTGAGGTGAAGTGATACGAGAATAAAAAGTTACAGAGATTAATGTTCTAGTAGTAATAATGCAAAGAGGAGATGATGGTGTGCTAGAGTATTGTTCTTAGTATTACCCTATGTGTAAAGGAATATTACCTTTAGTATTACCTTGTGTTTAACCATAGTAGTCTTGGTTTTATTTTAGTAAGAGAGAGTATTATCTTCAGTGACGAGTGATAATATTCGTGAACTGTTACTTGTTTAATGGAACTTAGTTGTATTGTTGATTACCATTGTAAGGTGGCATGATTTAATAGTTTTATTGTAGATCAAAAGTAGTTGCATAACTTGGAGTTCATAGAGTGGACCAAATCAGTGATTGCTTTGACTTAGTGTATAAATTGTACATAATTTATAGATAAACAAAAAAGAGAAAATTAGTTTGAATAACCCTAGAATCCCTTCCTCTTAATAAGGAACGAAACGCTCCCACGTAACGCCGGCCTTAAATGGACTTGTGTTTACTTGATGTGTTGTTATGTCGGGTTTCCCACTTGGACTTATCCAGCGCTACCAAAATGAAACTTAATTAAATCTGATTAATTTAATTGGACTTAATGTAACTGAACTTAGTCTTCCATAGGAGAAGAATAGATAAAGAGTAAAGCAAACAAGTGGGGCACGACATACTGGTGGCAGCTGTGGTGGGATTCTAAGGTGAAAAAACTTGTTATTCAGATTTGTTATGAATATTGGTCCCCTAAGCCCTTCACGTTCTCCATCCCCAGTGTCTCGTGGTTTAATACAGAGTCCTGAAGAGTGGTTTAGATTGCGTAGGTGCGCATCAGAGGAAGAGTTACATCAGTATCTTGCGAATCTTCGTATTCAAGCCCCACCCCGGTGTGACTCCGCGTTTTCTGATCATTTATTAGATTATTTTGGGGGAGTTAGAGAAGATAACATGAGCAGACCACACTCTCCAGTAGGAGGTGCGGCCGCTGCCGCCCCTGCTCATGCGGACCCTTTGCAGAATCTTGCTGATAAATTGAGTCAGACTTTAACTGGCAATGCTGTAAATAATTATGCTAAGATAACGGGTCTTCCTTATTTTTGTGGTGGAGAGGTGATATCACCGGATTTCCCTCAGTATAGATGCATCACAAGCGCGAGACGTTGGTTACAAACTATAGATGATATGACAGTTGGACCACTTTGGACTGATGAAGGTCGATTAGAGCTAGCTAAAACACATAGCATAGATGCTGCCTATTCACATCTTCTTAATACGATTAAGAAAGTCGGTGCGGATTGGAGAGCTGTGAAAGCTGAATTTTTAAGAATTTATCCTGCTGATGCACGAGCCAGTACACTTTTAAGTGAACTGGGATCTGCTGTTCGCTCTCCTGGAGAGACGTTTCACCAATTCTTTGTGCGTCTTGAGACTTTGAGTACTCAAGCGAATGAGTTAGAGCCAGGTCATGATGATGTTGTTGATAAAGTAGCTGCAGGTGCATTACTTAAGAGTGTACCGCCGGAGGTGCAAGACATGTTGAGCGATGCGGAGCGTGACGACCCTTATAGGATCTTGGCAGCCATGCTAAGATATGCAGAAACACATCCCAAGTTAAAGTTGTTAGAGTGGACAGAGAGAAACAAACCAAATATAAATGTAGTGACGACAGAAAAGCCGAAACCTCGCACTGGCCTTAAAAGTGGTGGAGCTCAAGGAATAAGAGGGGGTGGGCCTCCACCTATTACTTGCTATTCATGCAAAAAGATAGGACACATTGCTAAGAATTGCCCCATGGCTGAGTGCTATTACTGCCACGGTAAAGGCCATATTGCTCGAGAATGCAACTGGAGGTTTGGCCCTACTTCTAGTCAGACAGGCGCTACTAGTAATCAGCCAGGAAGATGTTATAACTGCAATAAACCTGGTTACCAGGCACGTCAGTGTTGGGCAGGCAGAAGGAGAGCGCAAGAGTGGGAGAGAGAAGATAATAGAGGAAGAGGGAGAAGTGATCCATGGGGACAGGCGCCAGGTGAAAGACAGTCAGGTGCAGTACCTTGGACTCAGAAAAAAAAAACGCCGATCCAATTCCGATCGCCTCACTCGTGGGCTACGAGAAACTAGTCGCAATGATGGTGAATGTGAAAGGCCTAGATGAAAGTGTCTTAGCCTTGACTGACACAGGAGCTGCTAGGTCGTTGATTACGAGAGAAGTATATCAACAGTTAAAAAGAAACGTTGAGCAAGATGACTGGGAATCAGAGGAAACGGTTAAATTATTTAATGTAAGTGGAGATGAGATATTGACTGACGGGGCTATAAAAGTTGAACTTCAGATTGGAAATAAGTGGTATGCTCATACTTTTATTATAGTAGGAAGCTTAGGCTTACCAGCACCCATGTTGCTTGGGATGGATTTTATGCTCAGCACTAGAATGGAGTTATTAACGAATCCTCTAACCTTGTACATAGAGGGCGAATCTGTGAATATCGTCCCTTTAGAGTATAAAGGAGCGGCACCAGTGAACAGTGAGTCAGAAGCAGACGTAGAGATAGCAAAAGCTGTGATACCGACGAGTACGGAGCTAGGTCCTTGGACTTGCGGTACCGTCATTTTAGAGGTAAGAATGCGGTCAAGCGAAGCGGCTATCTTTGAACCTCAGGAAGGAAACATGTTGGCATCTACATTGTGTCCAGGATTAGTGTTATTACAGGAGAAAACTGGGATCCCAGAACGAGAACGAGAACGAGAACGAGAACGAGAACGAGAACGAGAAGAGTTAGAGGGAGTAGAGAAGGCACGAGAGAAATCGCGATTTCATTTTAAGGTGAGGTTCGTCAATCCTAGTCCGGACAGGATCGAACTCAAGGGAGGTACATGTCTGGGTCATATCAGGCCGTGTAGTAGAGTATTGTGGAATACAAATGAGAATAAACAGAAAGGCCTAGGAGAAATTGTATCAGGAGTCATGATGAAAGAGACCAGAATGACCGAGAGAGCACGAACGAAGAAACTGTTTGCCTTAGTTGATAGTATGTTTTCCCCACATTTGATGAGTAAGGAGAATGAAGCTCTGAGAGCACTGATAATGAAGTATCCGACAGTGTTCGCAGTGGAGGATGAACCTTTGAACGTAACCCCTTACTACTATCATGAAATAATAACTGTGACCCCGGAAGTAGCTTATAGAAAACCTTATCCTATACCGGTAAAGTATCATGAAGAGGTCAAGGAAAGCTTGAAAACTATGTTGGAGCAAGGAGTTATACGACCCTCCCGAAGTCCTTACAACGCACCCCTGGTGCCTATAGCTAAGAAAGAGGGCGGATTGAGATTATGTTTGGATTTTAGGAAGCTGAATGCTAATATCAGAGAGGATCGATTCCCTCTACCTAACATTCAGAACATCTTAGCACAGCTGGGAAAGAGTCGTTATTTCAGCTGTTTGGACCTCCGTCAGGGGTACCATCAGATACCATTAACAGAGGATTGTAAGGAAAAGACAGCCTTTTCCTCTCCTGAAGGTCACTGGGAGTACAATGTGCTTCCCTTTGGACTTAAGGAAGCGCCAGCTGCGCTTCAGAGAGTGATTAACCATGTGTTAATTGGGCTTACGGGCTCCATCACACATGTGTACCTGGATGACATAATAATTCAGGGCGAGACTTGGGAGGAACATTTAAAAAATTTAGATATAATGCTGGGAAGATTGAGTGATGTAAATCTTTCTCTAAGATTGTCCAAGTGTCATTTTTTAAAATCAGAAGTGGATTATTTGGGACATGTTGTTAGTGCCACAGGCATAAAACCACAACCCCAAAAGGTGAACGCCATTCGTGATATAGCCACTCCCAAAACTGTCTGTGAATTGCAGTCCTTCCTCGGAATGACTAATTACTACCGACGGTATATTCAGGGTTACGCTGAGAAGGCTGGACCACTCATTAAATTGACAGGTGGTAGAAAGAATAAAAAGAGAGATAACACCCCGATACAATGGAGTGTTGAAGCAGAGACTGCGTTTCAAACACTGAAACAAGAGTTGCTTGAAGGAGTGACTTTGCAGTTTCCAGACTTCACAAGGAAATTTGTGCTGACTACAGATGCTTCTTCTTCTGCTATAGGAGGAGTATTACAGCAGGAAGACGACGCAGGTCATTTACGGCCTATCACTTATTTCAGCCGACGGTTAAACTCTGCTGAGGTGAAGTATAGCACTATAGAGAGAGAAGCTTTGGCTATAGTATATGGTCTCCAGGTAAATAGGAGCTTAATATTGGGTTACGAGGTAGAGCTTCGTGTGGATCATAGACCCCTGGTCTGGCTGCTGAACACAACTAGCCCTAGTGGACGGATTTCTAGGTGGCAACTTATGGTTGCCGAGTATAACATTAAGATAACCTATATACCAGGCAAAGGTAATGGTGTAGCAGATGCCTTATCTAGACTTCGAGGCCAAGTGTTATCGGAGGACAGAGTTCTCGCAGTTACGGGTACAAAACCAAAGATGGGGGAAAGAACCAAAGATGATGATGATGATGATAGTGAGTACGAAAAAGAAGATTATCAAATATCCAGAATTGATGAAGATAGAGAGAGAGACATAATAAGATGGAGAGAGTTGGTAGTGAGACCCAGACAGGATGCGCATCCATTGTATAAAAGAATGAAGGAACAATATCTCCAGTGTATACGAGATGGAGAAGTAGAAGTGACTAGAGAAGAAATTAGAGATGAACGCAGAGCTCTAGGAGTTAGTACTAGTGAGTTCATAGTTGAAGATGGATTACTCTATCATTATGATACCAATGAGTATGATGAGAGACTAAAACAAGTTGTAACTCCTGATGAATGCAAACAGAGTGCTCTAGAGATAGCTCATAAATTACCTACTGTAGGTCATGGAGGAATCAAAGTAACTTTAGAAAGACTAAAAAGATTTAGTTGGTGGCCACGGATGAGTAGAGATGTTGAGAGTTATTGCAAGGCGTGCCTTACTTGCAACCGCTTCAAGCCGTCGGGGGACGCCCCGGCGCCATTGCAGCGATACCCTAGGGTAGGAGTACCCTTTGAGAGAATTCATATGGACTTGATCGGCCCCATAAATCCCAGTGAAGAGGGATATAAATATATTATGACAGTAATAGATGTGATGACACGATATTTGATAGCCGTTCCGCTTCGCACGAAAACTGCTGATGAGGTTGCCAGAGCGTTCGTGAAAAATGTCGTGTGTGTTCATGGAGCACCACGCTGGATGGTTACAGACCAAGGAACAGAGTTCGTCAATGCCACTCTTAAAGGGATAGCGGAGTTGCTAAAGACGAAAAAGACAACAACAACAGCGTATCACCCGTCTGCCAATGGGGTGATTGAAAGAGCCAATGCCACAGTAATGAAATACCTAAGGAGTTTAGTAGAGGATAATCCACAAATATGGGATTCAATGTTGTGCTTTGCCACATGGGCATACAACACAGCATATCACAGAGTGTTGAAGGAATCCCCATTCTACCTCATGTTCCTCAGGGACCCTGGTGTCCCGTATAATGTCGTAAAACAGGAACCGATCTGTTATGATCTGGATGACTATAAAAATGAAATGACCATTAAGGCTAATCGTACCTTTAGGAGATGTTTAAGGTACATTGAAGAAAGTCAGGAGGCCATGGAGAAGCAGCAAACATCGAGAGCAAAAGTAAAAGAAATTCGTACAGGAGATAGGGTTTATGTACGAAAGATTCCCAAGCCAGGAGAGCCTAAGAAACTTCAACCCCTATATGATGGACCTTTTAGAGTAAAAGGGAAAATTAGTGATGTGATAGTAAAACTGGTAGACATAAACACGGGGAGAGTCATGAAAGTCCACACAGACAGAGTCAGGCTAGCCCATGAAGATAATTTAGACGAGACAATGAATGGTAATGTACGGAGAGCATATCCCATTCATGAGGGCACTCTACCCCCAGAGGAAGTGCAGGATTATGAATTAAGAGATATTTTAGACGTAGAAAGAGCGGAAGAAGGAAATGCCTCACAATTGCAGGGAACAGAGGAAAATGCTCAAAGTGTACAGAGCTTGCACGAAGAGCAAGAAGAAGGTGCAGTGGCTGATTTGATTGATAATGCCGAAGGAGGAGGACAAACCTATAGTTTAAGATCTAAGGGACAGGCAACAGAATTACCTAATATTATGGATAAGCCTATAGAATATCTAAAATAAAGTTGAACTTTTTTACAGGTCCTACTGACTGTGATCATCAGTGGACTTGGAAGTCAAGCATGGGAAGACCTACCAGTGAGAGCGGGACTTGCATTCACCGCACAGCGTCAGGCCCACTTTACAGGAAATTCTTTTATTATACCGTATGTTATTGATATAGATGAGTTTTATCAGCCCCTGATGCGTGCTCGTAAACTAGCTGCCGATGTTGCATGGTCAATAGACCATATGGATGATTCATCAGTTATTGTTAACGTTTTACGAGAGACATTAACATCTTTTGATTTGGAATTTGCTAAACTATTTCACTCTCTCAATGATTATTTGTCTTCATTATTAAATGATGCCACCACCCCGTCGGGATCTCGCAGTAAGCGAGGAGCCTTTAATATATTAGGAACCATTTCTAACGCTTTGTTTGGTACAGCAACACAAGAGCAGATAGATCTTATACACCACCAGTTAGATAATATAGAATCTTTCACAGAGGAGGAAAGAGTAGAGCTTAATTTACATTCTGAGATACTAAATGCCACTGTAAGAGACATGCGTGCCATGCAGAAAGCTATACAGCGATTAGAGAAGGCTGCTAATGTCTCTAACTATTTAGTTAGACAGGTTAGCTTATTGACACTAAAAAATGAAGAGGGGATAAGGATAACAGAGGCTATGAATGATCTGTCCCTTGCTTTAATAGACATACAAAATGATCATTTCGGTTTAAAGTTAGGTCTAGAGAAAATGTTGGCAGGAAAATTTTCATCATTCCTAGTTCCCAATTCGGTACTTTTATCACTTCTGAGAGAAGCTTCCTTGTTAAAACCTGGCCTGTTATATCCCGCACGTTTAGAATTTTTAGCTGTTTATCAGGATGCTATAACTGTAGTTCCACGAAGATCCTCTAGTTCTCAGACAATAAATTTCTACTTATTGGTCCCTCTGAGGGGTGATCCTGATGACATATTTGATGTGTATCAGATAACGTCTCTACCTTTCAGAGTCCCAGACACACCATACTTTGTTCGTCATGATAGAGTTGCTCAATATTTGGCGATCAGCCAAACCAGAAGACATTATGTAACACTAGAGTCATTTGACTTGTGTAGAGAGCATGGTCAATTATTAATATGTCCGCCTATAAGACCAATATATGATACCTCTGTTCTAACGTGTGAAACTACATTGTTTTTGAATAAGCCTGAGGCTAGTAAGTTATGCTCAAAGGTTGTGTTGAAGAGTTTTAACCCAGTTTTCATCAGATATAAAACTGGTTGGGCTTTTTCTACGCCCTACCCAATTCACTTCACTCTCACATGCCCTAATAAAGTAGAGTCTCAGTCAGAGCATGTAGCTCAAAATACAGGCTTACTTGCCCTAGGTGAAGGATGTAGTGCTCATAGCAGTGCCTTGGTTTTGCCTGCTTATGCCACAGTTATTCGAGAGCAAGAATTAAAGATCACCCCCATAGCGATTCCCATTAATGTATCTCTGACGCCCTTAGAAAAATCAGCATTACTGAATCTATCATTTCAAAGTACAGCAGATGATGTCGAGCTGGGTGACTCACTTCCACTGCAGACCCTTATCCACCGTATGAAGGTCATTCAACCCCTGCGTCACCACCTGAGTGCTGCTACACCTTGGACGACTTATGTGCTTGTAGTTGGTGTGGTTATCCTGGTCCTTGTGGTGATAGCTTTCCTATGCTATCGCTTCTACCGAGCCACCTGCCCACTACCAGTTCTTCAACGTGCAGAATCGTGGGCCTTCGAGGAGTTTCGTCGTCAGGAGATGTCACGAGGACGTGACATTCTTGGCATCGAAGAATGTCGCCGCACGGCAAGCTGCGGCAACAACTACAGCAATACGGAGGACAACGACGGTACTGACGACGCTGATGACGAACACCAGACATTCGATGAGAGCGCACACGCGGCTGCGGCTGACTCACCCACCATCAGAGCACCCACCATCCAACCACAACCACCCATACCACAACCACGTCATCCACAACAATCAGTAAGGGATAAAGGATATCGAAAAACGTTACGTGACAAATATCGTTACCTGCGGCACCTTGAAAAGATGGAAGAAGCCGCAGATCAGTGAATGATGAAGAATAAAAAATGAAAAGTGAATGAACAGCGAATAATAAGAGGGAGTGCCGAGGCACACAGTACTCTCACAGCCCTGTACTGTCTACACTTAATTAGATTTGACGGAGAGCTAGATACGACCTAATGGATACCTTAATGGATACAGAGATAAGAGAAGAGTGAGTCAAAACTAAAGGGTAGTAATGTCTAGTGTGAATTAACGTTGTACAATGGACATTGTTTCAAAATGTTGCGGACCAGACCCGACTAAGAACGCTGAGAGAAGTGAACGAAGGATATGTAGAGTGCACGCCTACTTCCGACCGCTGTACTTTTCCTGAGGGAGAAGCAGAAGGTTGGGAGTCAGTAGAAGCAGAGAGGGCAAAGAGTCGAGAAGAACCTGGGGGAAGATCTTAGCGAGAAGGCCGCCTGAGAACCCGACCACGACGACAGAGACTGGCGATGTCTTGGTACACTACGGTATCAGTGAGTAGATATTCTTGTTAGAGAACATAGAGGAAAGTGGAACTGAGAAAAGGAAAGAGAAAAGAAAAGAGAAGAAAGTGAAATATACTGTGAAAAATATTAAGAGTATACTGTAGACTCGTGGTAGGGTATAACAGGACGGGCCAGATAGTTTGTATAATTGTTAAATTAACTTATTTGCTCAATGGTGAAAGAAACAAAGATTATATAGAAATTAGGTGTCTTTATGGAGAAGTATTGAGTTAGGGTACATGACTGTGTTAAAGAGTGATATTAATTTTGCAGAAATATATTGAAATAACTTGAGGTGAAGTGATACGAGAATAAAAAGTTACAGAGATTAATGTTCTAGTAGTAATAATGCAAAGAGGAGATGATGGTGTGCTAGAGTATTGTTCTTAGTATTACCCTATGTGTAAAGGAATATTACCTTTAGTATTACCTTGTGTTTAACCATAGTAGTCTTGGTTTTATTTTAGTAAGAGAGAGTATTATCTTCAGTGACGAGTGATAATATTCGTGAACTGTTACTTGTTTAATGGAACTTAGTTGTATTGTTGATTACCATTGTAAGGTGGCATGATTTAATAGTTTTATTGTAGATCAAAAGTAGTTGCATAACTTGGAGTTCATAGAGTGGACCAAATCAGTGATTGCTTTGACTTAGTGTATAAATTGTACATAATTTATAGATAAACAAAAAAGAGAAAATTAGTTTGAGTAACCCTAGAATCCCTTCCTCTTAATAAGGAACGAAACGCTCCCACGTAACGCCGGCCTTAAATGGACTTGTGTTTACTTGATGTGTTGTTATGTCGGGTTTCCCACTTGGACTTATCCAGCGCTACCAAAATGAAACTTAATTAAATCTGATTAATTTAATTGGACTTAATGTAACTGAACTTAGTCTTCCATAGGAGAAGAATAGATAAAGAGTAAAGCAAACAAGTGGGGCACGACATTTTTGGTCATCGATAATGTACATATTTGTCCTTATATCATTATAGGGTGAAACCTGTTATGTAAAACTGTTACAGAAAACATCAAGTAAATGAAAAAGTACCGGTATATTTCAAAACTGTAGTAATCAGTTCGTAAATTACGATAATAGAAAATCCTAAACAGAACTAATTGAAATTT
>NW_027642807.1:0-33659 GCF_032717465.1 Coenobita brevimanus | reverse complement strand
GTACAAGGTAGGGCAGTGGATGTGGGGTGGCCCTAATGAATGAGGGTGAGATTTGGAAGCTTCTGGTGTTGCTGTTTGCTGATGATACAGTATTGTTGAGTGAAGATGAATGGGAGTTGCAAGGTTTGGTGAATGAATTTGGGACAGTGTGTAGGAGGAGGAAGCTGAAAGTTAATGTAAACAAAAGTAAAGTTATGGTGTTTGAGAGGAATGAAGTCACAGAGTGTGCAGTGAGGTTGGATGGTAAGGATATGGAGAATGTGAGTGCATTCAAGTACTTGGGTAGTGTGATGAGTAAGGATGGAACTTTGGGGGATGAAGTACGTGAAAGGGTACAGCAGGGAAGGAAGGTTGTTGGCACACTGAAAGCAGTGATGAGAAATAGGGAGGTGAGTATGGAAGTTAAGAAGTCACTGCATGATGGTATTGTGATCCCTACCCTGACGTATGGAAGCGAGGCGTGGACCTTGCAAGAGGGGAACAAGTCAAGAGTGAGAGCAGTGGAAATGAGTTACTTGAGAGGAGCATGTGGAGTGACATGGAGGGACAGGTTGACGAATGAAGTGAAGGAACGTTGTGGGGTAGATGTGGATGTGGTTGAAAAGATTAGGAGAAATACACTGAGGTGGTTTGGACATGTGGAGAGGATGGAGAATGAAAGACTGACTAAGAGGGTGTATGTAGGTGAGGTGGAGGGAGGGAGAGGGAGGGGTAGACCGAGGATGAGGTGGAGGGATGGAGTTGAGAGGTATATGTGGGAAGGGAGTGTGAGTTGGGGGAAGGGAGTCAAATGGTGGGTGACAGAGTGACTTGGAGGCGTTTTGTCTGCGGCCACCCTTTGCGGGATTAGGGCGTCGGGCTATAGATAGATAGATAGATAGACTGTTCTTTAGGTCACGCATTTTACCACTCTCTCCCTGTAAAAAGTCACGTCCTCGTGGCTGGAGGTGGAATGCTTGTGTGTTGGAGGTGGTGTACATGGGCTGGAGGTGTTGCAGCGCAGTTTGCCAGGTGATAGTGTAGGGGTTTTCTTCTTGTTCTGGATTGCAGGTGAGGAAGAGTGTGGAGGTGGCGGTGGTAGACTGGAGGAGGTTTAGCAGGTGGTGTGGCTCGCGGAGTCTGTGCTTCCTGCCAAGGGTAGGTGCCCACATGGCCCGCTTCACTCTCATCTTGCTTGGTGTGGCTGTCGGTGTGGTTGGGAGCTGAATGCTGGATACCGAGGGTAAGGGCCGGGTTTTGTGCCATGGTAATGCGGCGTTGAGTCTCTGGGGAGTACAGGTAGAGGAGATTTGGGCCTGATGTAGCTTGATGGTGTGAAGTCGTGGAGAGGTGGGCGGTGTAGGGGTGTGTGTGTATCGGGTGGGTGGGCATGAGAGTCGGCCGGAGGGGGTGGTGGTGGTGGTTCTGAGGGTGGGTGTGGGTGGGGAAGTAGGCGTGCGGGGTGGGCGGGGTCAGTTAGCACAGGCTGTCACACGCGTTGGGGGCGCGGTGGAAGGTGAGATCGTCAGAGTGGGCGTGCGTAGATGTGGAGGGGATAGGGCAGTGGTAGTGGGTTGTCCTGCGGGGGTGGCGGGGTGGGCGGGGCACGTGGGCTTGGGTGGAAAGGGTGAGGCGGCGGAGAGAAGGGGTGAGGGTGAGTGAGGTGTGGCGGGTGAGATGTCAGGTGAGGTGCGGGGGGTGGTGGAGGCGGTGGAGGCTGAGGTGGTAGGGGAGGTGGAGGAGGATGGCGAGGAGGAAACATAGCACTTGTATGTGGAAGTGACAGGCGGTGCGGGAGCAGGGGGAGGTTGGGGGTGTGGGGTCGGTAGCGGTGGTGAGGTGGCAGGAGAGTTGGCTTGGAGGGTAGGTGGCAAGGAGGGAGTGCGATCTTGTGGCGCCATCCCAGTGTTTGGTGGTGGGGTGGTTTGGGCGGTAGCAGGGTTCTGTGCTAGTGGTGTGGGATGGGTGGTGGGTATGAAGCTAGGGGATGGTGCGGGTGTGGGGGTGATGGCAGATGGCGTGCGGTGCTGGGACCGTGGTGGCTTGGCAGGGGCTGTGGAGTGGGATGTGGCAGGTGGTATGTGTCGTCGGAGGCGAGGAAAGGTGGGGTGAGGGGTAGGGGGAGAGGGAGCCGGTGATGGTGGGGAGATGCGGCCTCGCAGGGTTGCCTGAATGTTCGGGGATGGGGCGGTGCAGGTGGTAGCAGGGGGCTGAGCTCGAAAGAGAGTGATGGGTGGTGGGGTGCGGGGTGTGGTGGGCGGCAAGGCATCTGGTGGGGTTATTGGGGATGAGGTGGTGGTCCATGGGGATGGTGAGGTTGAAGGTGGGGTGGGAAGGTTAGAACTAGGGGCAGGAATAGGGGAAGGTAGAACAGAAGAGATAGTGAGAGGGGAGGGAAAGGAAAGATAACGTTCCCCCCTGTTGTAGACTGGGGGAGATGTGAGGTGGCCCCCGCCATTATGGTGGGATGCGGGGGCAGTGGGGGGGCGCTTTTTGTGTTTCCTTTTTTGTATTTTCTTCCCCTGAGGCTTAGGGGAATTTGCGTATGATGGGGAGGTTTGTAAGCGCCCTCGTGTTATTTGGCTGCACTGGGCAGCTTCTAGCTGCTCACGGATGTCGTGGATCGGGCATCCGTGGTAGCACGGAGAAAATTCCCACAGGTTGACGGTGATGAGGTCAACGGGGAATTGATTTATTTCGCCAATGCGTTGAGGGGTGGCATGGAGGGCTAAAAGGCGCCTCATTAAACTGATATCTCTATCCATGTCTCCTGTTGGGTCATGGATAGTGAAGTGTTGTTTCACAACACTTGGGAGTACTCTGAGCAGAGTGTTAAATGTATGCTGATCCCGGGTTTCCTCATCTGCCTCCGGGTAGGCAGCAGTAACTAGGCGTCTTGCCTGTATCAGGGTATTATCTAAATCCCAGTCGAATGAAAAACTATCCAATTTGGATAGAGCCACTACTTTCCCTAATGATGGGGTGATGGCTTGTACAGTGAACTTTGTAAAGTTCTGCCAGGTGAGTTCTGGGACGATTTTCGGCGCTATGTTCGCCGCCGCTTTACCCAATAGTGGTAGCGTGACTGCAATTTTTTGTTGGTCATTTTCAAAGCCAATATCCAGTAAGGGTTTAATTATTGCCAGATATGTGTGTATACCATTCTGGTCGGGGTCAAACTTGGGTAACTGAACGTGCGGTTTAGTTGCCATTTTGCCAAATATTTCCTGATTACCTCTCTTTTACGCCCGGGTCTAGAATCACCGCTGGCCACCAGTGTAATGCTACGTGAAATTAGGCTCGACTTCTCGTTCCTATTTCACCTAACGTGGAGCGGGGTCCTCTTTCGAGACCGGAGCTTAGTGCAATAAAGAGAGGCAGGACACAAAAACTCTAGGCAACAACCTTTACACGTATATTACCTCAATCAGACACAGGACAAATCAGCAGATATTACAGCACAATACATAGCAATATAAAACCTCATCTAGGATATGTGTATCTCGCAGGATACTTGCTTCTCTGATAATAATGACAACAATATCAACCCTAGTGTATCAGGAGTGCAATATATATAGGCGCGCACGGGGGCGCAGGAGAGGTGTTGAATCTCACGAGGAGGAGGTAGGGGAGGTGCGGGGAGTGACTTGTGACGGCTAGGGGAAAGTTATGGTAATACTGGAGAGCGGCAGATATTAGCCGTGAAGATTTGATTCTTGATTCACACTTACTCGGGATATTGGAGTGAGAGAGGGTGATAAACAAGATTTATGGGTAGCGTGGGGGAGGGAGAGAATACCATTAATACTTCCTTTCACAATATTCCTTCACAAAAATGGGGGTATGTCTTTATAGGGGAATCTCCAGGCGGCACAGGCTTATTAACTGTATAACAGGGATGTCACTCAAAAGTATAGTCAATCAGATCTTGTTCCACACGCTCGTCCTTTAACTTCTCACTGTGATCTTATTTACCCCAATATTCACTATATGAAATCACTGCACAATACTTACATTAGGGGAAATCACACTTAACCTAAATCACTCGTGCTACAATATCACACGTATTCATCAGGGGGATAGGCAGGAACATGTCATTGGCGATCCTGCCGGGCTAGGGGCACCGCCAATGCGAGGCGTGCCGAGAGGGCACGGGATAACTCGTAAGGGCGTCCTCTCACATCCTGGGCTTCCCGTGGCTTCCGGGCTTGGCTCAGGCGTGTGGCCCTTGGGACTGGGGCCGAATAGCTCCAGGAACCTCTGTGATAAGTCCCGGCCTGTCGTGAGGGCCTTACGGCATCGTGGGGGCATAGGGAGATCACGCCCGGGTGTCCTGGGGAGAACCGAGAGAGACTGTGGGCTGCGGTCTCCAGTGTCTAGGGGCGCCAACAGGGGAGGGCTGCGGCAGCGACTTCCACTGGGGTCCGTCAGGTGCATCTGCTCTAGAGCCAGGCGTAGGGAACAGAGACCAGGGGAGGCTGTGAGGCCTGTCTGGGTCACTCTGGGACAGGAAGCCTGGGCTCTAGTCCCCTGCCGTAGGGACGTCTCTCTCTTTACCTCTCTCTGCACACCCTCGGAGCGACAATAGATCGTCTCACGAGGAAGGGAGCGACAATAGGTTGTCTCTACCAAGACACTCTTGGAGCGACCATAGATCGTCTCACGAGGATGGGAGCGACCATAGATCGTCTCTACCGGAGCACTTTCGGAGCGACCATGGATCGTCTCACGAGGATGGGAGCGACCATAGATCGTCTCTACCGGAGCACTTTCGGAGCGACCATGGATCGTCTCACGAGGATGGGAGCGACCATAGATCGTCTCTACCAGAGCACTTTTGGAGCGACCATGGATCGTCTCACGAGGATGGGAGCGACCATAGATCGTCTCTACCGGAGCACTTTCGGAGCGACCATGGATCGTCTCACGAGGATGGGAGCGACCATAGATCGTCTCTACCAGAGCACTTTTGGAGCGACCATGGATCGTCTCACGAGGATGGGAGCGACCATAGATCGTCTCTACCGGAGCACTTTCGGAGCGACAATGGATCGTCTCACGAGGATGGGAGCGACCATAGATCGTCTCTACCAGAGCACTTTCGGAGTGACCATAGAGCGTCTCACGAGGATGGGAGCAACCATAGATCGTCTCTACCAGAGAGGCGCCGTCTGGAGTGTCTTTTACAACTCCACCCCTAGCTGACTCAACAATTCCACTCCGTGAAGGTAGTGTCTTTCTCCTACGGCGGCGAAGGCGTGGTGGCTGCGTGACACAGGGGCGCACGGCCCGGGCTGACATATGTCGCTGTTGCCGGGAGTGGTTGTGACTGGTGGCGGCTACCCCGTGGGGTCCGTGTGGGGGTGTCGGCGCATCCTTGGGCATACTGTGCTGTGTTTGGCTTGCCCTGTCGTCGGGGGTACTATGGTATATTTCGAGGGCACTGTTCTTTAAGTCACGCATTTTAAACAAATATCTGAAGGGGAAATTTGGGTTAGTAAATATTTTTTGGACATGTTGCATTCAGCCAATCATCATCAACCTGTCAAGTGCATCTTCGCGATAGTTCAGCAAGCTTTACCTTTACACAGCATTCTACCTTTCCTGATACAGAGTAATTTCCACACAGTGTCACAGGTATGGTTCACCAGATGCATTAGGTCTGGAGTTTATGACAAGGACGGTCAAACATATCTCATTTTACCCAAACGCATGACATAGACGGCAGTGTATACTCCAGTGCTTATGTATATACGATCGCGTAACATAGACGGTGTTATGCTAGGTGTTTAAGGGGCGGCTTCCCTTCCCTAGAACGCCTACAGTGCAGCTGGGCTCTCTTTCTAGACCGGAGCTTAAACAAACAAGAGAGGGCCAGGGCATAAAAAGACAAGGCAACAACATTACACGTATATTGACAAATTCAACTGCTGTGGAACAGGTAGACAATCTTACACAATCTCATAGGCAAAAATTAATACATAGGCTGGCATTAATGGGTGTAATGCTAGGTGTTTTAGGGTCGGCTTCCCGTTCCTCTAACGCCTAGTGTGTAGCTGGGTTCTCTTTGTACACCGGAGCTTAGACAAATAAGAGAGAGGCAGGACACAAAAACTCGAGGCAACAACCTTACATGTGTATTGCTAAATTCTACAGTGGAACAGGCAGATGTCATAAATACAGTTATGCTGAACAATTATATTTCTAAGGCTTAGATATCGGGTGTTAGTATCGCACAGGATACTGTTTAGGACAAGGTCGGGTAAGGTGTATAGCCCTTAGAGCAGTGAAGCTAAACACTACTGGTTAGGAAAGTCTAGATTCTGTATGCTGGTGGAGTTTGTGGCACTATTTTCACTGCTGGCAGGCTAACTGGTTTGTCTGTCGTGTCGTTAATTCTTACTCTTACACTTGGGCCTCTGTATGATCTTAATGTGAGGAGGAGTCTCTATTATACGGTAGCGTGTTCACTTGATACACACTCTTATTTCACTGCCTTGCCATTTTCACTGTTTCGCTGTTATCTTACTTATTCCACCTGTCTTTTATATTATTACTGATGCTTTCTCACTGACTCTTCATATTCTGCCTTTGCTCACTATGTCACAAACACTGTGCTTTCATTTTCACTCACTTTCGGGACTGGGCTTATTGGCGGTCAGGTACAAGGGCGGCGGGAATGGCTCAGCCTCACTACTGACGGGGCTGAGCTCCGCCAGGGGTCTCTGTATTCCGGGGCCACGGGATCACGCGTAGGGGCGTCCTCTCTCGTCCAGGGTTGCTGGTGGCGCAGGGTCCCGTGCTTTCAGGGCTTGGGGCGGGAGTCCGGCCCTCAGGGCTGAGGCCGAACAGCTGCCTGAACTTCTCGCTCAGGCACCTGATGGAGGACGAATATCTCCGGTGTCGGGGTGAAGGGATGTCCCGCCCGGGAGTCCTGGGGTCAGTCCGGAGGTCCCAGGGGCTGCAGTCTCCAGTGGTTGGGGACGCCATCAGGAGTGGGCGGTGGCATTGGCCTCCATCGGGGTCAGCCAGGCAGGTCCTCTCAGGAACCGGCTGTAGTGAGAAGAGCCTGGTGGTAGTTACAGGGCCTCTCTAACACTCCTCTGGGCTGGGGTCTCCCTCTGGGTCGTAGGTTGGTGGGCAGGAGTCAGCACCTGACGGAGGAGCCGCTACCGGCCATCTCCTGCCGTAGGGCCTGACTACTGGCCGTGGCCTAGGGGTGCGGGCTACCGGTGTATCATTAAATCGTGAGGACCATGAAAACCTTAGGACGAGGGCACCAGGCACACCCCAAAAATTATCTTCTTGGCTAATTTTCACCATTCACAAGTGTATTCATTGCCATAAAACCTACATCATCGTCTTTGTTGATGTTTTTTCCAGCTGATAAGCATGAAAAAAAGGGGGGGAAATCAAATACTAGCACCTTAAGGTGAGGAAAATATATCCTCACCTTAAGGTGCTAGTATTTGATTTCCCCCCTTTTTTTTCATGCTTATCAGCTGGAAAAAACATCGACAAAGACGATGATGTAGGTTTTATGGCGTTGAATACACTTCTGAATGGTGAAAATTAGCCGAGAAGAGAATTTTTGGGGTGTGCCTGGTGCCCTTGTCCTCAGGTTTTCACGGTCCTCACGATTTAATGATACACCGGCCGTCACTAAGACCTGGCTACTGGCCGTGGCCTGGGGGAGGGAGCGGCTACAGGCCAACTCAAGGGCACCTTCAGAGTGGCTACCGGCCGTCTCCTGATGAAGGCAGGAGCGGCTACCGGCCATCTCCTTGTTACCTTCGGAGTGGCTGCAGGCCGTCTCTTGTAGGAGGGTAGAGCGGCTACAGGCCATCTCTCGAGGGGCACCTTCAGAGCAGCTACCAGCCGTCTCCTGATGAAGGTGGGAGTGGCTACCGGTCATCTCCCTGTTACCTCCGGAGTGGCTGCAGGCCGTCTCCTGTAGGAGGGTCGAGCGGCTACCGGCCGTCTCTTGAGGGGCACCTTCAGAGCGGCTACAGGCCATCTCCTGATGAAGGCGGGAGCGGCTACTGGCCGTATCCTCGTTACCTCCAGAGCGGATGCAGGCCTTCTGTAGGAGGGTCAAGTGGCTACTGGCCGTCTCGTCTAGGGCATCTTCAGAGCAGCTTCTGGCCATCTCCTGACGAAGGCAGGAGTGGCTACTGGCTGTCTCCTGGTTACCTCCAGAGTGGCTGCAGGCCGTCTCCTGTAGGAAGGTTGAGTGGCTACCGGCCATCTCAGGAGTGCTGACTGGAGCTAGAGTAATAGCTCCACCCCGTGGTTGTCGGTGGTTGGCTCGCCCGGAAGGTAGTCTCACTTTCCTGCTATGGTGGCGGCGGTCGAGCTCCAGGTCATAGGGGCACGCGGCCCGGGGGACTTATGTCCCTGTCGCCCAGAGTCCAGTCATGCTGTATGTGCTCCTCTGCGGGCTCCTTCTGCAGGTGTTGGGTTGCCCTCGGTGATACTACAGTATACTGCATTTTACCACCATCCTCTGGGAAAAAGTCATGTCCCTGTGACTGGAGGTGGTAAACTTTGGTGTCGTAGGTGTGGTAGACTGGCTGCAGGTGTTGGAGGAGGGCATGCCAGGCTGTGGTGGCAGGATTCTCATCTAGCTGAGTGTCATAGGTGATGAGGAGGGTGGATGGGTCGGTGGAGGAGCAGAGGAGTCGTAGGAGGTGGCAGGGTCCATGGACTCAATGTTTTCGTCCGAAGGGCAGTGCCCATACAGCTCGGCAAATCCTCATGGTGGTAGGTGTTGTCCTCTGTCCAGGGCTGTGCTGAATGCTGGAGATGAACATCAAGTGTTGCGTTTTATGCCGGAGTAATGCGGCACGACGTCTCTGGGGAGCATAGGTGGCTGGGATTTGGTCCTGGTGTAGCATGAATGTGAGATGATTTAGAGCAGGGGTGGGAGTGTGATTTTGCAGTGAGGTGGGTGGGGTGGGAGTGTGGGTGTATCAGGTGGGTGGGCGGGAGAGGTAGCCGGAGCATGTGATGGTTGTTTTAAGGGTGTATGTGGGTGGTGATGTGGGTGTGCTGTGTTGGCATGTGTGTGAGGTGTGCGAGGGTGGTTGTGGGATGATAGGAGTGGGGGTGGCATGGGGTGTGGAGTGGGGTGTAGGCCTAGTGGGTGGTGGTGTAGTGGGTGTGTTGGCAGTGCAGGTGGAATCAGGGGTGTGGGATGGGGCAGGAGGGGTCGAGGGTGTGTGTGTGGGTGGCAGGTGGGGAGATTTAGGGCCAGGGGTGGGCGATGGCTGGGGGGGGTATGGTGGGTTGAGGGGGTGCGGGCACGTAGGCAGGGCACATGGTGCTGGGCGTGAGGGATGGGGCGGTTAGTGGCGAGGAGGTGGGGGAGAGGTGAGAAATTGGTGGTGTCGGTGAGCTATCAGGTGAGGTGTGAGGTGGCATGGCAGGGGGTGAGGAGGAGGCGGTGGGGGAAGGGGAGGGAGAGAGAGAGAGAGAGAGACAGCAAGGGGGAGATATAGCAGTCATAGAAGATAGAGGGAAGCAGCGCGGGGGTAGAGGGTGGGATGGGGTGCAGGGCCAGGGTGGGGGAGGCGGGAGCATGAAAAGGGCATACATGACGGTTTCTGAGAGTGCGAGAAGTGACGTGATATTCAACAGTCACCTGGTAGGGGTTAGGGACGCAAATGATGGTATGGGACCCCATGAAGCGCAGCATGAGTTTGTGGGGAGTGGGGAGCTGCACTATGATAACAGTGTCACCTGGCTTGGGGTTGGAGACGGTGTCGGGGCAGAAGTCCAGGTTGTTTTGAAAGTGGGTTAGCCATCATTTGAGATGGTGTAGTGGGTCAGATGTTGGAGTAGAGGTGGGGGGTTGTAAGTGTTGTCAAAGGGGTAGGAAGAGAGGTGTTTCCCCAAACACTCGCTCGTATGGTAAAATTCCGTCCTCTCGTGGGCAGGAGTTGATGCCCCATTGCACGATTTTTACATGGGCAGGCCAGTCATCATCTTTGGTGGCTTCTGTCCAGGTATGGAGTTGATTCACCAACGTACGATGGCTTCATTCGTATGGGGACGAGTGCGAGATGTTATAGCTACATATGTGGGCTAGCCCCTCCCAGATATTGCTGGTGAACTCCGGTGCTTTATTGGAGTGGATTGCCTGTGAGATACCAAAATATGGAAACATGTGCCGCATCAGGGCGTCAGCTACTGAGACAGCATGGTGTTCTTTCGCTGGGCAGGCTACAACAAATTTGGAGTACGTATCAATGAAAGTGATCACGTACCGATAGCCTGATTTCAGGGGTAGAGGTCCCACTATGTCGATTGCCAACAACTGCCAAGGTTTGTGGGGAGTAATGTGTCCTGATGAGCTGGCGGTATGGGTGATGTCCTTACCCAGGGCACATGCTCGGCAAGATTGGATAATCTCCTTGGCTAGGGTGGAGGGATTGGGTGCCCAGTAGGTGTCGTTAAAGACCTGCAGAAGTTTTTTCATGCCCAGGTGAATGCCGTCGTGAGTATGCAGGTGTCGGAGGGCATTGAGGGTGGTGTCAGTGGCTATGATGATATGCCTGGATGAAGTGAGCAGGTGGTCGCCCTGGCAATATAGCTTCTTGAAGAGATGCTGGGGGATCCAGGGGGGTCGTTTCTTATGATGCCACTGCTGGAGGAGATCTGGTTCCAGCTGGACAGCACTGATGTGGAGCCAGGCAAAAGCATCCGCATTGGTGTGGAGTTTGCCCGGGCAGTACAAGATTTCATAGTTGAACTCCTCCAGGGTTTCATGCCATCTGATGAGCTAGGCATTGTGGGTGTCAGACTGCTGCAGCCATTGGAGGGACTGGTGATTAGTGATGATAGTAACCAGTCCCTGATAGGTATGCCTGAAAGTGCTCGAGTGCCCAGATGATGCCCAGGCACTCCCTCTTAGTGGTGGCATAATTCTTTTCCGCCTGATTGAGGGTATGGCTGGCGCAGGTGATGATGTGCTCACGGCCCTCTTGGACTTGTGCCAGCACAACGCCGATCGTGATTAGGGAAACGTCGGTGTAGAGCCGGAATGGGAGGGTATAGTTGGGAAAGGCCATGACTGGGACGGAAACGAGTTTGTCCTTAAGTTGTTGGAAGGTGGCTTGTCTCTTGTTCGTCCAGATGAACGGTTCTCCCTTACAGGTCAGGTCGTGGAGTGGCTTGGCTATGTGAGGGAACCCCTTCACAAAATGTCGGTAATAGGACGTTAGGCTGAGGAAGGCTTGAATTCCGTGAATGTGATCTTGTGGTGGGGGTATGTCAGTGAAGGCACGGAGCTTGTCTGGGTCAGGAGATATGCCAGCCTGGGAGATGATATGTCCCATGAATGAGACGGTTCTAGTGACCAGGATGCACTTGGAGGGCTGGAGTTTGAGGCCTGCCTATTGGATTCGGGTGAAAACCCAGCGGAGGCGCTGAAGGTGGTCGGCCCAGGTCTTGCTGAAAACGATGATGTCGTCCAAGTAAGCTAGACAGATCTCCCATGTGAGGCCGCTGAGGACAGATTCCATTAATCTTGAGGTGGCAGGGGCGTTACAGAGGCCAAAGGGTAAACATTAAATTCACAATGTTTCCCATTGCTGATCGAGGAAGCAGTTTTGCCTCTGTCCTTTGGTCACACTGGGACCCACCAATACCCTGACTGGAGGTCGAAGGTGGAGAACCAGGAGGCGCCGTACAGGGAATCTAGGGAGTCGTCTATGCGTGGGAGTGAAGTAGCGTCCTTGGTGGTTATATCGTTAAGCCAGGGTAATCAACGCAGAACTGCATTGTGCCATCCTTTTTCTTCATGAGGACAATGGGGGAGGACCAGGGGCTGGTGGAGGGGGAGACGACTCTGGCCTCAATCATCTCCTGAACCTGGCGGTCTTCCTCTTCCCACTATTTGGGGTTCTTCCGCTGGGATGGCTGTCGGATCAGTGGGCCCATCGTGTGGATCTCGTGAGCCAGGTAGGTGGTATGTTCAATATTGGTGGGTCCCGCTGCGAACAGATCCTGGAAATCCAGGAGGTGGCGGAGGGTGTCTGATTGGTGGGTGGAGAGATGGTCGGGAATGGGGGTCAGAGGGGTGGGGGAGCAGGAGGGGAGGGGGCACAGGGCTTGGCTTTCTCCATCTCTCCGATTATGAGCCCTTTAGGGAGAGTGAGGGGCGAGGGGGCAAGGTTGGCAATTCGGACTGCCGTGTGATGAGGGGGAAGGAAGGTTGGGGGCAGGAGGCAGGCCGAGAGGGTTCCGGGTGGCAGGAGTGAGGAGAATAGGACAGTTGTACCTGAGGGTCAGTTGAGGGGCACCCAGGCTTCATGGTGGGGGGAAATGGTGACAGCAGAGGAAATGGTGGTGGAAAAAGAGGGGGGCAGGGGGGAGAGGGAAGGGAGGTCAGAGAGGGGAGTGAAGGGAGGGGCATGGAGTCTTCCAGCCAGTGCTGGGGCGTGTAGGTGCAGACGGCCTGAGTGGGAGGGGGGGGTCAGGTGATTTCTGGAACTGGAGCTGTCTGTTGCAGCAATCGATGATGGCTCCTAACTTCTGTAGCAGGTCCAGCCCCAGATATCTGTCGTAACTGCAGCAGCAAGAGTCGAACACAATGAACTTGTGGTGTGTCGACGCGCAGGGCCTGTGTTTCCCCAGAGATTGGCTGGGGGCCATCCCCCGCATCCACAAGGTGAGTAGCCGTCAGGAATAGCGGGCCAAAGGTTGACTTGTGGCGGGAGAAGTAGTGGCTATACAGGCAGGATCTGGCCGCTCCTGTGTCGACCAGAAGTCTGGCTTTCACCCTGTTCAGCTTCATCTTGTGGTAAACTGGGAGGCGGTATTTGGGGGAAGTGGCCCCCATCACCTTGGGAAAGTGTAGGGGCGGTCCTAAAAATCAAACTGCCGGGGGCCTCCTTCTTCTTCCTCCAGCTCCTGTTCCCTGGGTTCGGTCTCCTCCGTGGGTGTGGGTTCGTCCTCTGGCTCCTCGTTCTCCAGGGAGGAGACTTAATGTCAGCCTGGGGTGGTGGTTTTTTGCCTGGCAGCTATTAATTGGTCCCTGATATCACGCAGTGGGCATCTGGAGCTGCAAGCAGAGAATTCCCAGGGATTCACCAGAATGAGGTTGGAATTCCCTTTGTGATGGGCACCGGTGGGTGGGGTGCACCCTAGGCAGGCTGGTTGCTGGGGTGGGGCTGGTGTGGGGTATAGGCCGACATGGCTTGACTAGGGGAGCCGGGATGTTCGTGGGGAACTTTTTCACCACATTGATTTGCTGGGATGTAGGGCGGGAGGTCAGGAGGCAGCGTATCAGTTGGACATCCTTATCCATGTCTCCAGTAGGGTCATGGATTGTAAAGTGCTCCTTGACCATGCTGGGGAGCACTCTAGGGAGAGTATTGAAGGTGTGTTGCTCCCGGGTTTCATCATCTGCCTCCGGGTAGGCAGCAGTGACCAGGCGTCTGGCCTGGATTACAGCGTCATCCAAATTGCATTCAGAGGTTAGGCTATCCAATTGGGATAGCGCCACCACTTTAACTAGTGATGGAATGATGGCCTGAATCACGAGTTTCGTGAAATTCTGCCAGGTGAGCCCTGGGACGATCTTGGGTGCTATATTAGCTGCCGTTTTGCCCAGTAATGGGAGTGTGACCGAGATCTTTTGCTTGTCATCCTTAAACCCGATATCTAGCAAAGGTTTACTAATTGCCAGGTATGTGTGAACATCATACTGCTCGGGGTCGAATCTAGGCAATTGCACATGCGGTTCGGTTGCCATTTTGCTGGTATTTCCTGTTTACCTCTGTCGTATGTCCGGGTCAAGAACCAACGCTGCCCACCAGTGTAATGCTAGGTGTTTTAGGGTCGGCTTCCCGTTCCTCTAACGCCTAGTGTATAGCTGGGTTCTCTTTCTACACTGGATCTTAGACAAATAAGAGAGAGGCAGGACACAAAAACTCGAGGCAACAACCTTACATGTGTATTGCTAAATTCTACAGTGGAACAGGCAGATGTCATAAATACAGTTATGCTGAACAATTATATTTCTAAGGCTTAGATATCGGGCGTTAGTATTGCACAGGATACTGTTTAGGACAAGGTCAGGTAAGGTGAATAGTCCTTAGGGCAGTGAAGCTAAACACTACTGGTTAGGAAAGTCTAGATTCTGTATGCTGGTGGAGTTTGTGGCACTATTTTCACTGCTGGCAGGCTAACTGGTTTGTCTGTCGTGTCGTTAATTCTTACTATTACACTGGGGCCTCTGTATGATCTTAATGTGAGGCGGAGTCACTATATATGGTGGCGTGTTCACTTGTGACAGACCCTTTTTTCACTGCCTTGCCGTTTTTCACTGTTTCACTGTTATCTTACTTATTCCACCTCTCTTTTATATTATTACTGATGCTTTCTCACTGACTCTCCAAGTCTCCATATTCTGATAACTCACTGTTCTGCCCTTGGCTCATTATGTCACAAACACTGTGCTTTCACTTTCACTCACTTTCAGGACTGGGCATACTGGCGGTCAAGTACAAGGGTGGCAGGAATGGCTCAGCCTCACTACTGACGGGGCTGAGCTCCGCCAGGGGCCTCCATATTCTGGGGCCATGGGATCATGCGTAAGGGCGTCCTCTCTCGTCCAGGGCTGCTGATGTCGAAGGTTCCCATGCTTTCAGGGCTTGGGGCAGGAACCTGGCCCTCAGGGCTGGGGTCGAACAGCTACCTGAACTTCTCGCTCAGACGCTTGATGGAGGACGAAGATCTCCAGCGTTGGGTTAAAGGGATGTCCCGTCCGGGGGTCCAGGGGGCATTCCAGAGGTCCCGGGAGCTGTGGTCTCCGGTGGTTGGGGACGCTGTCAGGAGTGGGCTGCGGCGTTGGCCTCCGTCAGGCAGATCCTCTCAGGAACCGGTTGTAGTGAGAAAAGCCCGGTGGTAGTTACGAGGCCTCTCCAATACTCCTCTGGGCTGGGGTCTCCCTCTGGGTCATAGGTTGGTGGGCAGGAGTCAGCACCTGATGGAGGAGTGGCTACCGGCTGTCTCCTGCAGTAGGGCCCGGGTATTGGCCATGGCCTTCTAGGGGCAGGGCTACTGGCCATGGCCTGGGGAAGGGAGCGGCTACAGGCCGACTCAAGGGCACCTTTGGAGCGGCTACCACCCATCTCCTGATGAAGGTGGGAGTGGCTACTGGCCGTCTCCTCGTTACCTCTGGAGCGGCTGCAGGCCGTCTTCTGTAGGAGGGTCGAGCAGCTACAGGCCATCTCTCGAGGGACACCTTCGGAATGGCTACCAGCCATCTCCTGACGAAGGTGGGAACGGCTACAGACTGTTTCCTTATTACCTCAAGAGCGGCTGCAGGCCATCTCCTGTTGGAGGGTTGAGCGGCTACCGGCCGTCTCGTCTAGGGCACCTTCAGAGCATCTTCTGGCTGTCTCCTGAAGAAGGTGGGAGTGGCTACTGGCCGTCTCCTTGTTACCTCCAGAGCGGCTGCAGGCCGACTCCTGTAGGAGGGTTGAGCGGCTACCAGGCGTCTCGTCTAGGGCACCTTCAGAGCATCTTCTGGATGTCTCCTGATGAAGGTGGGAGCGGCTACTGGCCGTCTCCTTGTTACCTCCAGAGCGGCTGCAGGCCGACTGCTGTAGGAGGGTTGAGTGGCTACCGGCCATCTTAGGGATGCTGACTGGAGCTAGAGTAATAGCTCCACCCTGTGGTTGTCGGTGGTCGGCTCGCCAGGAAGGAAGTCTCGCTTTCCTGCTATGGCGGTGGTGGGTGAGCTCCGGGTCATAGGGACACGCAGCCCGAACAGACCTATGTCCCTGTTGCCCGGAGTCCAGTCGTGCTGTATATGCTCCTCTGTTGGCTCCTTCTGGGGGTGTTGGGTTGCCCTCAGTGATACTAAAATACACGCCCCCGCCGCTGGACCCCCCACCCCGCTAAGGAGCCGCAGCCCTACCCCCACCCCAGGAGGACACCATGGCGGGCCAGGTGAGTGCGGGACTGGCCCAGAGCAAAACGGGCACCGGGGTGCCCCTACCTTGAGTCCCTCTTCCCTTCAACCTACCCAATTGCGACGTCACAGGAATGCGACAGTATTTCACGGATGGAGCAGCCCCCACTAGGTTGGGGTGGGACTGCTCCAGATACAGTCCCAGGCAACACTGTGGTAATGGCCACTGTACGTACCGGGGAGGGAACAGCCACTATACGTCCCTCAGCTACTTTACGTTGGGCATGCAGACCTGCGGGAATGGTCACTGTACATGCCGGGGAGGGAACGGCCACTGTATGTCCCTCATCTGCCTCTTCCTCCTTCGGGAGCAGCTCCGCGGTAACGGCCACCGTACGTACCGGGGAAGGAACGACCACTGTACGTCATTCTGCTGCTGCCCTTAGAGACTGGAACCACAACAACGGCCACCATATGTGTTGGGGAAGGGACGGCCACTGTACGCCCTTCGTCTGCAGTCTCGAGGGTTTTCCCGGAGGGAAAGGCCCCTTGCACGGCTGGCTCACTACCTCTCGGCTGCGTGGGACGCCCTGCTCTTTCTCCCTTTAGGTGTGGTTCCCCGGAGGTGCTGCTGTTCCAGGAGTGGTGGCGAAGTCCTGTCCTCGAAGGCCGGGTTCCTGCCCTACAGCCTGTTCCTGGATGATGCCGGCCCCTGACGGACACCCTGCAGCAGAGGTGCTGCAGCCAGCCCCTAACGGCACCCCACCCCATAGGCAACCGCAGCACCAGGCCTCCCAGGGCCAGTCTGCAGACCCCAAGGCGGGACCGCTCAGGCCCCATTCTCCGTTGGCCCTCCGCCTGGAGTAAGAAGCAGCAGGCCCGACTCCTAACGCTGTTCAGCCCCAGTCCCAAGGGCCACTTGCCAGGTCGAGGCCCCCAGACAGAAAGGCCTCCCTGCACCCCAGTCCGGACACACGCCCGGGTGGTGACACTCCCAAGAGCTATGCTGTGCCTCCTACAGGAAAGCTCTCCTGAGGGGTCCCCTCCCACTCCCGGGCACCACCTCCACTAACCCCAGGCACAAGCTGTCCAGTGACAACACCTTCCACCTCCCGAGTCTTGTCAAAGACTTAGTGAATGTGATGGTTGGTGAATGTGAACAATAAGACAAAAACAATATACTAGAAAGTGACGGTCAGTGAATATGAACTGTGAGACAGAAATGGTCAGTGAATGTGAACAGTGAGACAAAAGTAATATACCAAGATTCCTACCCTAACTGACCCAAGGTACCGTGTCTATACCTAAGCCTTATGGAACCAGGGGAATGTATCAGTGGCAGCCTGAGACTAAGAACAGTCCATAATGACAGAACGTGCAAACAGCGTCGCCACGGCTAAGTGACATTCCTGCATGCCGTGACTCGGGTACAGACATTGCCTCTATGTGATATGTATGGTAGTATTAACCTGGTGCTTCACTTCATCCATATGTAGCGTACCCTGACGAGTGTATTAAACAGCAATTGTGCATTAACCCTAACACTTATATTGTGCCCTAGTGACCTGTCATATCTATGTGTATTGAAGAAGGCATCAATACTGTGCTTATGGACACATTATACCAATAGAATATCTCTGTCACTTTGTCCCTTCCATATTCAGTATACCTTTGTTTATGTATTGTAAGGAGTTTGGATTAAGACACTAGATGTGTTAAGGTAAACTGCCGAGTTTTTATGCCCTGTTCCTTTGTAAGTGTTCTACTTCCGGTCTAGAAGGAGGACCCCGCTCAGTCGCTGGTGTTTTTAGGACTAGAAGTCGGACTAAAAACACCCAGCATAAAACTGGTGGCAAGCGGTGGTTATGAATCCGATTAGAACACGGAGGAACAAAAAAGGGAAATATTGTACAGTCGCCCCAAGAAGTGATGGCATAGTTTCAGATTGCTTCGGTCACTCTGCAGTCCCATACGTTCAATGAAACAGTGAATATAAGGTAAATATTCAATGCCTTCATCACGTCATATCAAATAAAATATATATTATATCACGGTAAGAATGATGTAAAATAAATAACAAGAGGCAGTGAGATATTAGAAGTTAACACTTATATAGTTCCCTTTCCCGATTTGAATGAATGTGAAATGTATTACTCCGCGCGCGGTGGGCAGTAGGCTTATAACTCCGTGTTCCTGATTTATTTGTTTCCCATGTTTTCAAATACAGATGCTCTAGTTTTGAAGACCAGTTAAGGAAAATTCTTGTGACTGCAATACACTGCCTTATTTTCAAATGCTATGGTGATGCTACAGCAACAATAAGGATGCCATAACAATGAAATTATTATTCGTAATGATGCCCTACCTGCGGTAGCAGCAAGACCATACTGCCTTTTATTCAGTCTTTCTCTCGCCAATAATAATTATAATTAGCAATTTTATTCCCTACTGATGCAAAATTATTTTTACTTGTAAGGAGGTATGACAGATTCTGCCTTTTTCTCTTACACTAGGCAATTAAGAGGACCAAAACATGAGTTCATAAACTCTTGCAGTGCAAAAGCACTAACTCTACTCCATCTTTTAACCTTAATATGTCTTTTTAAATAAACTGTAATGTCCTGCTGAACAGAAAATGCAGATTTGGAAGTTTTGAACTCAATGATTTGTTTGTGAACCTCTGAATTTTATTACTCTTGCTAATCGATTATGCACTGAGGATATCAGACTATGACAGAAGTTAGCATTCTGCAAGGAGCTCCGACTCTAGGGAAATTTCGAGGTTCTTTTTTTTTTATACTTCTTTCACCGACAGCCCTCTGGCATATATTAAATAATCCAGATATTTTTCTTGATGGAAAACTGACCAAAGGCAGTGTAATAACTTCATATCTTTGAGTAAATGTTATCTCCTTTCGTGCGTGTTGATCGAAACATTTAAAATAGCTTACTGGCTTGCGCCGCTTTCCCGCTTTCTGTCGTCGTGCATGGAGATATTGAAAACGGAAATAAATGACTTTAAATTATTCCTTAGTACTGTAACGGAAATTATTTTATAAATAATAATAATTATTTTTTATTGTTTATTGAAGGTCCCTTTTGTTCAGTCTTACGCTACTATAAAATTATTGCGTGTTACCATACTAGACTGGAACTCCACAAATTATTCCTGACTGTCCCTGAGCGATAGTTCTGAAATTTCAAATAGTTCCGTTTAGGATTTCCTATTATCGTAACTAACGAACTGCTTCCTACAGTTTTGAAATATACAGGTACTTTAGCATTGATTTATTGTTTTTTGTACCAATTTTACGTGTTAGGTTTCACCTCGCAGAGATATAAGCAAGAGTATGTGCACTGTCGCTGACCGAAAACTTCTGGATACTCTGCCGTCACTTCTTAGGCCGACTGTACCCTGAACAATACGACATTGATGTCCACCTGGATATGGTTAAACCCTTTTTAGACTTAGGGTTTGACAGCGACAGAGAGAAAATCGCCGTCACACTACCTAACCTGGGCAGCCACAAAAATCGTCCCCGATTTGACATGGGACCAATTCACACGTATCCTGAAACAAGCTGATACGCCTTCATTGGGCAGAGTTGTCGCCCTTTCACAACTCGACGCCTTAACATACGATGGCAGCCTGGACGATACTTTCGTCCGGGCATGGCGACTCGTCACCGACGCCTATCCCGAAGCTACCACAGCCATTCGGGACCAACATACCTTCAAAACCCTCCTGAGAATCCTCCCAAGCACAGTCAGGGAACATTTTACTATCTATGATCCATCGGGAGACGTGGACCGTGACCTGCAACTAGTACGACGCCTCCTTGCCACCCGCCCCACAAGCCAGCCTATCCACGCTGTCAGTAAATTCCCCACGACTAAGGCAGTGCCATCCAAGCAATGAGCGCCCCCCTCACAACCCATTACGGAGCCGTCACCTGCTGTACCCAGGGCTCACTCCCAGAAGAAATGCCCTAACCCCAGGGAAAACTCCAATTTAATTTCCATTAACCCCTGGGAATTTACCACCTGCAGTCGCAGCTGCCCGCTACACGACATCCACAAGCAGCTGAAAGACAATTGACGCAGGACAGTCACACAAGGGCATCGCAAGGTGTCATCTCTGGAAGATGACGCTCCACAAGACGATGCTCCACCCATGATGTATGCAGACCAAGGGGAAGAGGAACTCGACGAGGAGAGCACCGTACAGCAAATGGATTTTTAGGTCCACCCCCGCACCTCCCCACAGTGGTGGGGGCCACTTCACATAAGTACAGACCCCCAGTCTACGACAAAATAAGGCTGAACGGCGTCAAGGCAAGGCTACTGGTGGACACGGGAGCTGCCAGGTCCTGCCTCTGCTTGCATTTCTACTCCCGCCACAGCTCCACTTTCGGCCCCCTTCTCTCCACCTCAGCCAACCTCGCAGATGCGGGGGATGGCTCCTTGCCTATCTGTGGAGAAACCAGGGACCTGCGGACTGAAACCCACCAGCAAGCCACCACAAGACTCCCTTCATCGTATTCAATTCCACCTGCCATCCATATGATGGCTACCTGGGGCTAGACCTCCCGCAAAAGCTGCATGCAAACATCAACTGCTACAAGTGCCGCCTTCACTTCCGTCCAGCCCCTCAACCCCCCAACCACTCACGCAGTGCGTGCACACCTTCACCTCATACACCACCCGCTCCTCACCACCCCCAAGCTCTCTGCACATGCATCACACCACCAACCACAGCCCTCCCATCACCCAACACCATACCTTCTCACCCCCATTCCTTCTCCTCTGCCTCCCCTATTTCACCTTCCCCTCCAACTTTTCCCGCCACCATCACCTCCGCTATTACCATTCCACCTCACCATGAGGCTTCGTTACAACTAAACAGACCCTCTGGTACCTCCGTACTCTTCTCTCCCACCCTACCACCTGGGCCCCTTTTGTCATGTTTAGTTTCTCCCACGTTTCTTCCTTCCCATGTCCGAGCGGTGCGAATTGCCAACCTCACCGCCACACCACTTACCCTTCCGCGAGGGTCCGCCTCATATCCCATGCTGCGCAGTAGAATGCCCGGAAATTTCTGTGCATCTACATCACGACTGACGTCATGATGGATGCGTTGTGTGGGGGTGTCAGTCGCATACTCAGGGAAAATGGCATTTTTGTGCCACTCCTTGCCTCTGCCTTGTGTATTGTGGGCTAAACCCATGCAATCAAGGATTTTGGGTTATTATTTTTGGTCACTCGCGTACTATGTGATTTGCATACTCTGAGCTCGCATACTGTGCAAGCTTACTGTATATGTATATATATATATATATATATATATATATATATATATATATATATATATATATATATATATATATATATATATATATATATATATATTGTATATATATATATATATATATATATATATATATATATATATATATATATATATTATATATATATATATATATATATATATATATATATATATATATATATACACACACACAACACGATGATTGGTTGAAGAGTGGAATTGTAAATGTGTATAAAGGGAAAGGTGATGCCCTGGAAAGAGGAAATTATAGAGGTATAAAGCTCTTAGACTAGATAATGAAGGTAATGAAGAGAGTTCTAGAAGGTATGATTAGAGAAAGAGTGAATATTGATGAGATGCAGTTTGGGTTTATGCCAGGCAGGGGGACCACTGATGCCATATTCATTGTTCGACAGCTTCAGACAAAATATATTGGGAAGAAAAGAGATCTGTATTTTGTGTTTGTTGATTTGGAAAAGGCTTTTTACAAAGTCCCTAGAGAGGTGGTGAAGTGGGCAATGAGAAAGCTTGGCATGGAAGAGTGGCTGGTTAGGGTGGTTATGGCCATGTATGTGGGTGCTCGCACCCAGGTAAGAGTGAATGGAGATTTGAATGATGAATTATCTGTGAACGTTGGTGTGCATCAGGGGTCAGTTTTGAGTCCCATGTTGTTTATCATTTTACTTGAAGCCCTCTCACGTGACTTCAGAAACGGATTCCCTTGGGAGATGTTGTATGCTGATGATTTGGTGTTGATTGCAGAGAACAAAAGGGAGGTGGAGGAAAAATTTAGGAAGTGGAGAGATGGTATGGGGCATAAGGGCTTAAAGGTAAATGCAGATAAAACAAAAGTGATGATATCTAGGGTTGGTGGTGGTACTGTTGAAGATGAGGGAGAGTGGCCATGTTCAGTTTGCCACAAGGGCATGGGAAGTAATTCCATCTTGTGTAGTGTTTGTGATAAATGGGTGCACAAGAGATGTAGTGGTATCAGAGGTAGACTGCGAGATAATGCTGATTTTATGTGTGCAGCGTGTCGAGGAGAGCAGGTGGAGATTGTCAGACATGAAAGAATTGAACTTGCTGGTAAGTCTCTTGAGTGTGTGGAAGAGTTTTGTTATTTGGGAGACATGTTGTGTGCTGGAGGTGGGGCTGGAGCTAGCTCTGTGACTAGGGTAAGAAGTGATTGGAAGAAGTTCAGGGAGCTGTTGCCTCTCCTGACACTGAGAGGACTCTCCCTACGTGCTAAGGGGTCTTTGTATGCAGAATGTGTTAGGCGCGTAATGCTGTATGGTAGTGAAACCTGGGCAGTAAAGGAGGAGGATATTCGCAGGCTCAGACGTACAGAAATGACAATGATTAGGTGGATGTGCAGTGCGTCCCTGCGTGCAAGGCCTGGGGGGGGCTGGGTTTACGATGGAAGAGTTCAGAGGTAGGATGGGACTGGAGTGTATTGGTGTTGTGATAAAGAGAGGCAGATTGTGATGGTTGGGGCATGTGGAGAGGATGGGAGATGATAACTGGGTGCAGAAAGTGAGAAGTGTTAATATTGGGGGTGGGGTTGTGAGGGGTAGACCGAGAAAGACGTGAGATGAGGTCATTAAGTGTAACCTCAGGGTTAAGGGACTGAATAGGGAGTCTGCAATAGATTGTGCAGCATGAAGACCCGCCGTTAGGTGACCAAAGCCGACGCATGCAAACATGTTGGAGCCTTCAAAAACGAAAACGATATATATATATATATATATATATATATATATATATATATATATAATTTCCTGTGGCACCCCACGGGATGCACAGGGCCTCGATGAACTCCCTCCACCAATATTTGTCTCTTGCCATCTCCTTCTGGTCCCACCAACACTCCTCTCCAGCTTCGATTTTCATTGTCCTCAACCAGGTTTCCCTCGGCCAACCTCTACCTCTTCTTCCTCTAGCAGTCGACTCTGACACATCCTGTATTAAACTGCCTTCTTTTCTATATATGTGCCCCAGCCACTTCCAGCGAGACAGTCTCGTATATTCATCAACTGGTTCGACTCTCGTAATATCCCTTATTCTTTCATTTGTAACTATGTCTTGCCACTTTAACCCAAGAATCCTTCTCAGTATTTTATTCTCAAATCTTAATACTTTCAGATCTGTTGCAATTGTAATGTACCATGACTCATGCCCATAAATTAAAATTGGTCTAACCATGGACTTGTAAATTTTTACTTTAGTATGTACCGAAAGCATATTAGTATTCCAAACAGATTTCAACATTCCAACAGCATGCCAAGCCAGTCTAATCCTCTCCTCTTTCACTGTGTAATGATCCGTTAGATGATACAATCGTTCCGAGATATTTAAAATTTTCTACATTCTTCACCACCTTATTCCCAATTACACAATCGATTTGGTTCTCCACGTTCATATTAATTATTTCAGTCTTTCCACAATTTATTACCAATCCAACTTTTTCTCCTTCCTCCACCAGACAATCAAGCAACCTCTGCATCTCGTAAATACTTCCGCAGATCAGTACATTATCATCAGCATAGTTCAAATCCATCAGCTTCTTTCTTTCCAGTTAATTCCTGCACCTGTTCTCCTTACAACCTTTCTCATAACAAAATCCATAACCAAAACAAACAGCAAAGGCGAAAGAACTCCTCCTTGAATCACTCCTGACCTAACTTCAAATGGATCACTCAAAGAACCACCCACCATTGCCTTACAAAAAGTACCTTCATGCAGGCTTCTAATAATATTTACAAACTTTTCTGGTATACCATAGAATCTCAATTTTCAACATAGCTCCACGTGAAACACTGTCAAACGCCTTTTCAAAATCCACAAAACACATAATAAGTGGCATTTTCATCTCATTAGCTTGTTGCATTAGATGTCTTACAGTAAAAATCTGATCATTACAACGTCGACCCTTTATAAATCCCGCGTGTTCTTCTACTCTTACAATTTTTTCAATTACTGGCTCTATTCTGTTCAACAAAATTTTGGAAAAGACTTTTGCAACTACAGGTATCAAAGTTATCCCCCTCCAGTCGCCACACACACTTAAATTTCCCTTTTTTGGTATTTTTATAATCACACCATTTTTCCACTCTTCTGGAATTCCACCATTATCCCAAGCCACATTAAAAAGTTTCAAAAGTGCATTCATCAACTCATCATTTTCCACCTTAAGCATTTCAAGAAATATTCCATCCTCTCCTGGGGCCTTAAAATTCTTTAACTCCTTTATAGATTTTGCTACCTCTTCCAAGGTTGTATCCTCTGTTTCTATCTGCAGATCTCTCGGTTGGCAAAATGTCCTCTTTAGCTGGGATTGGTCTCTTTAGAACAGATTCAAAATGTTCTATCCACCTTCCTTTCATATCAGAATCTTTAGTCATCAAGTTACCATTTATATCTCGTACAGGTATTTCCTTCCTTCTCTTTTCAGTCCCAGTGAACTCCTTTATGGCCTGATACGCTGCTCTTGTGCTCTGACCGTCATTCTTACTTAATTTAATTTCTGTCTCTGTTGCCTTTTCATCATACAGCCTCTTCTTATCACGTTTAACGAGTCTTTTTACTTCTGAATGTAGATTCCAGTACTTTCCTGTCAGTACTTCAACTACCTGGCCATCAACATGATGCTCTTCACTTCTTAACTTCACCTCTTTTCTTTTCTGAATTGCATTCCATGTTTCATTTGACATCCACTTTTTCCTTCTCGCTTTTCCTTTTTTCTTAATAGTAAACTTAACACTCATGCAAAACCTCTTTTACCTCTCTACACATTTGATTAATATTGTTGTCTCCAGATTCCATCAAAGTCTGCGGGACTAGAAAACTGTTATATATATATATATATATATATATATATATATATATATATATATATATATATGTATGTATCATCAGCATAAATTATTGTTTTCATCCCTTGTCCAAAACGTTCTTTTGTAAGCTTGGTCATTAAGACATTGAAAAGCATCGGACTTAGTACTCCCTCTTGAGGTGTTCCCAGTTCAAGGTCTTTTATATGTGAAAATGTTCCCTGAAATGAAACCCGAGCTCTCCTGCCATGTAGGTAGTCTCCTATCCAATGTAGCAGCCTCCCTGACACACCCCTATTGGCTAGCTCATACAAAATAATCTCTCCACTTGCTTTATCAAATGCCCTTTTTAAATCTACAAATACCCGGCAGTAGTCAGCATCATTTGATAAGCATTCAATTATAGCATCACTCGTGCCTTTGCCTTTTACAAAGCCAAACAGATTATCACTAATTTCATCTCCTAGAATGTAGATAAGTTGTGGGAAATATTTTCCCCCAGAGCAGTTGCGCTCTCTAAATTTATCATAGTCATCCCTGGTTAAAGGCAGAGGACGTAGAGACTGTTGTTAAATATTCAAGCGGTTTTAATAACCCAGAAACGACGTTCTCTTTAATAATTCTTGTTATTGATAAATTAAATGCTACTGCATTTAACTCCCGTGGACAACTATGCATTGTAAATACATGTAATTATGTGGTATTTTCCACTGACCTAAGCTGCGTCTGGGCGATAGGTGACGTGGCAAGCAGGGAAAGATTCCCCTGTTAAGGCAGATGTGGAATTAAGATATTTACATAGTTAAAGGGAATATTTGGTCTAACTTTAGTTTAAGTAAAACTAAGATTAATTTGTTAGATTTGCCCTGTACATATCATGATGTAATTTAACTGTATTTAGTACTGTACTTAAATAAGAGTTGGCAACCCACAATTCGATGAAGGGTTGGGGTTTGCCGCGTTCACTCACTCTGCTCCTAGCTCTCGTGGAGTTAGCTCGGTTGTACATACACACCATAAGGACGCTTGCTTCCCCAAGCAACTATACCAGGCAGCCTCATCGTCATTGGTTAACGATCACTCCCTCTTCATATAGCTAAGTAACCTTTACGAATTGGCCAATTCAAGGGGGGATTAACGAAGAGATAAGATAGAAGATAGTATTGTAGGTGAGTTAAATTTAATTTACGTATCACCTAACTCTGAGACTTGTTTGATTTACTTAGACAACTTTAGGGAAGAGTAACGACCTACGAGTTGTGTAGCGAGAAAATTCTTGCATAGCGGTGTCCCGGCAGGGATACCGACTTGGATACATTTAACATTTCTCACATTTTGGTGCCCAGAAAGAGGGCCCCGATTTGTTTACCAGAACTAATCAACATTTTTCACATTTTTGGTGCCCCGACCGAGTGAGGATAACCGATGTGTGCCGAGGCGCTGAATGTATTTAAAGTTGCTTTTGTGGGGCACAGTTTACTACCACGTTCGGTTGAAGTGGAAGACGTGGACGTACGTGTCTATAGAGCTCCGGGAGGAACGGCAAGCGCTTTCTCTGAAGATGAAAGACTGAATGCCGTACTAGACTAGAAGCATGACCGTACGGTCCTTTTCCTTTGAGGAAATGATATCCATGAGGACGTGGAGGTCAATGAAGTTGTGGAGAATATTTTAGCAGTGGTAAGAGCCATAGAGGGCTCTTGTAAATTCTCAGTAGCCATAACCCTCCTCGAGCCAAGGAACCTGCCATATGGCTCTCCAGTTTGTTATGGAACATATAAATTAGTTAGCAGAGCTGTAAACCGTTAGTTGCAACGGGCCAGGAAGGGAAGGGATTTCATACATTTTAATGCCAAGCCCTTCCAAGCAATGTTGAAATCTGATGGTATACATTGCAACCATCATGGTAGGGAAGCGGTTCTGCAGAAATTTATAAATTATGTAGAACATAAGAAAGGAGAGTTCTATGCTGTACAAGCTATGGGTGGGCCTATGGAGTACTGAGGTTATTAATTCTGAGCTCGGGGAATGTGGGTGTTTTGGCAATTGAGTGTGGGGATGAAATAAACCCTAGAGGTTTAATAACCCTGGGGAATAGGTTGAAATTGTAGACATAATCCCTACACTCCTCAAAATTAAATTAAATAATTAGCTGAGCTGTAATGAATATTACGAAATTGGGGGAGGGGATAATTTGCACAATGAGGACTTAATCCCTACCGTCTTCAATATTTAAAATAATCAAATCATTACTAAGCTGAGGTAAATTTGTGGTTGGAATTCATAATTGAATTATTAAATTAGAACTCCGTCAACATGTCTGTTTCTTTATTGAAAAGATCTTCTAGTAGAGAGGCAGGATGGGTAACTAGAGCCATAAATGATTGTAACCAGTCGTTGGACCAAATACCTCTGTCCAAGGAGAGAATAACCAGTCTCCTAAATATTCTGAAAGATCGATGGAGTAAGTACGAAGAGAGTTACTTAACTTTAGAAGCGGCTATAGTAAAGGCTGAGAATAAGGAACTCTTAGAGTCAGAAACTACGAAGTTTGAAAACCAATTAGAAGAATACTTAACCGTAGTAAAGACACTAGAGTTAGAATTAGCTGACACTGCCGCGGAAACACAAGTTGTGGGACAGCAGAGTAGAGCTGTGTTACCACAAATAACGCTTCCGGAATTTGATGGGGAGCAGAACTGGAAATCTTTCTGGGATCAGTTCAAATATTTGGTACACGATAGAACAGATCTCCCTAAAGTCACCAAACTTACCTATTTGTTAGGACAGGTCAAAGGAACACCATATCAACTGATAAAAGAATTACCAGTAAAAGAAAATAACTATGAAGTGGCTTTGACCATCCTTAGACAAAATTACGAAGACAGGGAACAAATTATAAATCAATTATTGAGGGCTCTAATAGAATTACCCATGCCTAGGCACGATTTTGATTCCTTGCAAAAATTTAGAATTGCACTAAATTGTAATTTAAAGGCCTTAGGTACTTACGAAGATATTAAGACATCAGATTGGGTGCTTTCAAGAATTGTGTCCTTAAAGCTACCACCGAAAACCAAGGATGCTTTGTATGGTAGGTACCAGAAGGATAATTTCTCCTGTGAAGAGATAGAGGAAGGCTTGATGCAACTCTGTAAACATTTGCAAGGAACATTAAACACTACTGAGGTCAAACGGAAGACTGAAGTAAAGAAAAAACCCACTAACCAACTGATAGGGAAAGTTAAGTCAGAGAAGACTAAGTATGTGCCTAAAGAAGAGATAGGTACTTTCCTTAGCAGCACAAAGGCCGAGGATAAAGTATTAAAGATTAGGAATAGACATGCTGAAGATATTAAGGAAATAAAACCTTCCATGGTAAAAGACAGGAAAGTCTGTGTCTTTTGTGGTGAACAACATTCCAGTGTATTTTGTCAACACTACCCTGATTATACTTCTAGAGTAGGGAAGCTTCAGGAACTGGGGTGTTGTATAATCTGTATGAACTCCGACCATACTGCCGCGGACTGTAAGACTAAATTAAATCTTTGCTTTAAATGCAAAAAAGATCATCATCATAGTGCTTTATGCCCTAGGATGAAAATTGAGGTTCCTAAACCTGCAAGCGTCAATATGACAATTGCAAAAGGGAATGCTCCATTAGTAATGCCAGCTGCAGTACCAATAGCAGATGTGAAAGTATTGTTTGAGAATAGAAACCAATTAGTATGTACCCTGTTTGATACGGGTGCTCAGAAAACCTTCATTTCTGCAGACATTGTGGAGAAATTAAAGTTACCAGTTATCGGCAAGGTAAATCTAGCCATTACAGGATTCTTGACAACTAGGAAGGCTCAGTCTTTTGAATTAGTTAGACCTGTAATACAATTAGGTAGATATAAATGCCGTATAACAGCAGCGATGCTTGATACTATGGAGACAAGTATATACATAAAGAGATTGAAGGAAACCTCTGATCATTTGCAAGGCTCAGGGATAAAGTTGGCTAAACGGAATGTTGAATCAGATACTGTGGGTCCCATAAAAATGATAATTGGTTCTGATTATTGTGGAAGATTCCTACATAGGACTTTCAAAAGGAATAAGGTACAGTTGTTCAAGAGTCCAGGAGGTAACCTTATTATGGGTCAGTTGCCTTTTCCAAAACAAGTTAAAGGAGAGGCCAAACTAGCAGACTCAGTCTTTGTTACCCCCACACAGTCATTGATGGTAGCTAGAATAGGTGCAGAATTAGAACCTACTCAGATAAATGACTTGTTGGATGAAAATATTGAACCTGTACACAAACTGTGGGACCTAGACAGTGTAGGTATACACTCTGAGGAACCAACCCCTGAGGATAAAATAACATTGGACTTGTATAATCAGTGTGGAATTTAAGGATGGACAGTATTGGGTAGGATTACCATGGAAACTAAACCATTCAGAGTTACCAACAAATTACCAAGCAGCTAAAGCTCAGTTAAATTCTCTTCTAAGAAAGTTGAGAGATAAACCAGAACATTTGATCCTATATGATAATATTATAAGGGATCAATTGAAGAATAAATTTATAGAAGAGGTAGAATACCCTGTTAACCACAAAGAAGGACACTACTTTCCACATCATGCTGTAAGCAAGGATTCAGTAACTACTCCCATAAGGACAGTATTCAACTGTAGTAGTAAAGCGTCCAAGGGATCAGCTAGCTTGTACGATTGCATATACTCTGGACCTACACTAACAGAGAAGTTAGGGAATGTGTTACTAAGATTTAGAGAGAAACCTTACGCTTACACAGCAGACATTAGTAAGGCTTTTCTCAGAATAGGACTGAGAGAGGAGGATAGGAAATTTACAAAGTTCCTCTGGCCTCATGATCCTCAAAATGAGGATAGTCCATTGAAAACTTACTGTTTCCGATCGGTGCTCTTTGGCTCTTGTGCTAGTCCTTTCCTACTTTGCAACACTTTAAAGCATCATTTTGAAAATGCCAAATGTCCAGAAATAGGGCAGGCTTTTTACATGCATAATTTGCAAGGTGTTGCTGATACAGAATCGGAAGCTTTGAAGGCTTATGAAGTAGCCACTTCCGAATGTGGGAAGGCAAATTTGCCGTTACAGAGCTGGAATACAAATTCACCGCTTTTGAGGAATAAAATACAGGAGGACTATCCAGATTCTGACATTCCCAAAATTCAAAATGTGTTAGGTCTTAACTGGGATACAACAGCTGATGTAATAAGTTTGAAACCAATTAAGTTCTCTGACGTCACTCTCACCAAGAGGTCCTTGTTAAGTCAGGTTTCCAAGCTATTTGACCCATTAGGATTTGTCAGTCCTATAGTTATTAGGGGCAAATGTTTAGTACAGGAGGCTTGGCGAGAAAAATTAGACTGGGACACTGAATTGGGTGAGACATGTAGAACAATGGGAACAGATTAGAAAGGAGTTTGAAACTACATCAAGCATATGTATTCCCAGGAAAATAAACAGTAATGAGAAGTCGCACTTACACATATTTTGTGATGCTTCTCAAAGGGCCTACGGAGCAGTAGCTTATTGCGCAACAGGAGAGGATAGTAAGCTTATAATGTCCAAAGCCAGAGTTGCGCCAATTAAAGAAAGAACCCTACCTCAAATGGAATTGGCTTCCATAGAAGTAGGAACTAAATTGGCCAGGTATATAACCATTACTCTTGATACTCAGTTTGAGGACATTTACATATGGACTGACAGTGAGATTTGTCTTTACTGGATAGGGAAGGAAGACAGTAAAATTCCTTTCGTCTGTAATAGAGTGAAGACTATTAAAGAGCTGTCTTCCAAATTTAATTTCATGCATGTGTCCTCCAAACAAAATCCAGCTGATCAGCTCTCGAGAGGTTCGACCGTAAGGAGACTGATCAAAGATAACTTGTGGTTTAAAGGTCCTAAATGGTTACTCACTAAGGATTGGCCTGAACAGAAACAGTACAGTATTGCTGAGATTAGTGTAGTGAACTTGGATCCTATAGTACCTGAGCCATAAGTAATTGACATCAGCCGATTCTCATCAATAAGACAACTTCTAAACACTACTAAATTGGTTGTTGAATTTTTGAATAAGAAGGTGGGGTTTCAGAAATTAGATCCCCTAGAATACTGGCTGAAAAGAGTACAAAGAAATTCTTACGGGGAAATATATAAACTTTTAGGCCAAGACACTGGAAAAGGGAATAAGCTGATGAAGAATTTAGGCTTGTTCTTAGACGGAAAGGGTCTGATAAGATGTCGAGGCCGATTGGTAAAGGCTGACTTGCCCATCCAAACCAAACATCCCATTTTATTACCTAAGAGTGGGTGCTTTGTACAACTTATTATAAAGGAAGCCCATGATTCCACTCTCCATGGAGGTGTACCGCAGACCTTAGCCCAAATTCGGGAAAGGTACTGGATTCCTAAGGTTGACAGGTTATTAAAAAATATCTCAAAAACTGCATCATTTGTAGGAGGTATGAGCAGCGACCCTATATCTACCCAGGTCCACCAGCCCTACCGAAGGATAGGGTGAACATAAGTCGGCCCTTCCATATAACAGGAGTAGACTACACAGGGGCTATAACTGTTACGGGTGAGGAAACTCCCCATAAAGTTTACATTTGTTTATTTACTTGTGCCTACACAAGGGCAGTCCATCTAGAGCTAGCGGAAGACCTAAGCTCCGAGACATTCCTCAATGTCTTTCGCAGATTTGCCGCTAGAAGGTCTTGTCCTGGCAAGTTAATAAGCGACAACGGAACTAATTTCGTTGGAGCAGCACCTTTACTGTTGAACCTAATGAACGACCCAAAGGTTAAGTCGGCACTGGGAATCCGAAATTGTATTTGGCAGTTCACAGATCCAAGAGCTCCATGGCAAAATGGATTTACCGAAAGAATGATTGGTATTGTCAAGAACTGCCTGAGGAAAACATTACATAGAACTAAGATCACGAGAGAAGATATAAGAACAGTAATAACTGAAATTGAAGCCAGGATTAATAATAGACCTCTGACTTATCAAGATGACACTAGCGACTCACTAGAGGCCTTAACACCGGCTCACATGTTATATGGCAGGAAGCTCCATCCGATGCCTTGTGTGGATATCCAGGAAGAAGTTGATGATCCTAACATAGAAACTAATGATTTAGGACAACACCTTCGGGAGGGATATCAACGTCTGAAAAGGGTGCTGGATACATGGAATAGACATTGGAGCGAAGAGTATCTTTTGAGCCTACGCGAGAGGTATTATGGAGCTCAAGCTGCCAGCAACAAATCAGTTATTAACATAGGAGATGTGGTCTTAGTGAAGACTGAACAGCCAAGATCTCAGTGGCCATTAGCTAAAGTGATCTCCACACACCCAGATTCTGAAGGGGTGCCGAGACTCGTAAAAATAAAATGCAGGGGACATACCAGTATAAAAACTATTAATAAACTGGTACCCCTTGAGTTAGCAGCCACTCCGGATTCAGAGAATGGTGAACATAAGAACATAGGAACATAAGGAGAGGATAACTGCAGTAGGCCGGTTGGCCCATGCTAGGCAGCTCCTAGAAGAGTAACTAAACTACTAGAATGAGATAAGGATAGCAAAGAAGAAGGCTCTCCCCCGCCCTCCAAACCCTCCAGCCGAAGCCGGCGGGAAAAAGTCAGAAAGAACACCACGCCGTATAGAAAAACTGGCGTGGACATTTTACAGGAAAGTGTGAAAGGAGAATAGAGACTATCATAGTGTAACCTGAAAAGAAATTTTTTTTGAATTAGTATTGGTTATAAGATTTTCTTTATTCTATATCCAATATCCTATATCCACCCCTTATTTGTCATATGCTTATCTAGCCTATGCTTTCAAAACTCTCAATGGAAGAGGCAGCAACTACTTACTAGGTAGCTTATTCCATTCGTCTACTACTCTATTACCAAACCAATTTCTACCGATTTCCTTACTGAAACGGAATTTTTTCTAGTTTGAAACCATTATTTCTAGTTCTATCCTGTATGCTCACTTTAAGTACCTTGCTAATATCTCCTTATTTATACCATTCATCCACTTAAACACCTCAATTAAGTCTCCCTTACTCTACGCCTCTTTCTAGCGAATGCAGACTTAGTCTTTTCAGTCTGTCTTCATATGACAGGTTCCGGACGTCATGTATCATTTTAGTCATTCTTCTCTGTACATTTTCTAACGAATTAATATCCATTCTATAGTAAGGACACCAGAATTGTACTTGCGTAGTCTAAATGTGGCCTTTACTAATGCTAGATAAAGTTTTAGTATTACTTTTTAGATGATCTATTTTCGCTCACGCTTCTCGAAATAAATCCTAGGACCCTATTTCCGTTTCTATTCCTCGCATTAATGCACTTAAGTTGCCTTGGTTTAAGGTCGTTTCTAATCATAACTCCTAGATCTCTCTCGCAGTCCGATTTGCTAATTTCTTTGTTATCTAAGCTGTATTTAGTATCTCCAATGGTCTTGCCTACGTTAAGCTACTTTACATTTTTCAACGTTAAATTCCATTTGCCAAGTTTGAGAATCATTTGGACAATGTATCGAGGTCTT
>NW_027642806.1:0-4995 GCF_032717465.1 Coenobita brevimanus | reverse complement strand
TGGGGGGAAATTTGGTGCGATTAATTTCAGAGGAGGGAGTGAGGCCAAAGCTGCCCCTTGTCCCCCTATGACTGCCTGTATAGGTGGGGTGAGGTGAAGGGAAGTCAAGTCGTTTCAACATCTCTAATCCATGATATTTCCTGATAAGCCTCCTCTACCCCCTATTCCCACCACTCCTTCCCCTCCTCTCATCCCTCCCCTGGGGCCCTGAATTAGTTCGCCTAACCCTCTGTAACCTCTGCCAACTGTAGTACTGTACTGTTTGGTGTCTTCTTGCCTCATTCACACGTGTCGTATGTGCCCTGTGACCGTGACTATTCTATCATAATGAGGAAGTGGGCAAAGTACATGCAAATTTACGGAAAGAAATGGGAGTCAGTCTGGTAATAAAAACCTAACAATTAGGTATCCATAAAGTAAAATTTGCATTTTTTTTTTTTTTTTACATTTTTTTGTGCATTAAAACATATAAGGAATTGAAAGTAAATATATAAAGAGTGGAAACTTTATTTACTCCTCATTTACTTTAGTGGCAAGGACATAGTTAATAATTACATTTGGGGGTATTTTGGGGGGATATTGTATAAAGGTTTGGGGGGATTTTTTTTTTTTTTCGTATTTCTCTGGTGGGGGAGTCTGGCAATGATCTGGGAACCCTGCAGCGTATTCTGGGTCCCGACTTCTCGGGCACAGGTACGGTGCGACCTTGGGTTCATTGTTCTCGACCAAGTCAGTCACAGACAAGGAAGGAAAGTCCAAACACCACTGGTCAGAAGGCACACTTATATATTAACAATAGACAATTACACACACAATCTATGAGCAAAACTGTGGAATATACAATAACCAAATAATCTCCTACTCAGTTTTTTTTTTTTTATCGAGGCGAAGATGCACTTGACATATTGGTGATTATTGGCTAAATGCAACATTACTTTATAATCTAGCATTATTAACTGACAACAATAAAATGCCCGCCGCCGGACCATCCACCCTGCCACCCCCCACCCACCACAGGGCCACCACCACCCCACCACCCTAGGAAGGGATAACGGGGAGGTTAATGACCCAGGGCAAAAGGGTCACCCAACCACCACTGACCTGTGCCCCTTCTCCCCGCAACTGCCCCAACGCCAGGTGAGCCTAGATCCGCAACAACTTCAACGGCGGGTTGACCATCGACAGCAGTGGGGTGGGACTGATATAAAATCAGTCCCTGGTAGCTTTGTGGCGACGACCATAGTTACACCCCCTAAGGGCAGGAGGTCCCTTGGTGAGCCACGAGGTGTCCGCACCTCTGCCACAGTGAGCCACGAGGGAACACCACCCTCTGCCACAACTCTGGTGAGCCACGAGAGGCTAGTAGGCTACCCTCTGCCACAGTGAGCCACGAGGGAGAGATACCCTCTGCCACAAACAGGACAGGAGGTCCTTTAGTGAACTACGAGGGAGCAATACCCTGTCACAAACAGGGCAGGAGGCCCAATAGTGAGTTGTAAGGGGCCAGCACCCTCAGCCACCCCAAGGGTAAGAGCCCCTTGTATAAAGCCAAAAGTGGGTCCCAGGGTAAACCAACCTGGCGCCACGGCTGTGACGGAGACAAGAGAGAGAGTCGCCTCCGTACTACCCTCCCTGTGTAAGAGAGAGAACACGGTCTCCGTGTGTCTTCTATCTTTAGCCAGCTCCTGCAGGAGTAGCTGGATACCACTTGGGAGAGTTGCCCTGAAGGTGTCACCCGAGCAAAGACCAAGTCCCAGTCGGGACCTACCTCCCACTCCCGGGAAATTCTTGTCTCCCCCAGGCACCCGCAGGAGACGAGGCCGCAGTCCACACCTGACGGCACGTCCCCTGGCAGACCTCCACAGTCCCAGGACCCCCAGGCGAGCCCAGCAGCCTACCAACACTGTCCTCCTCCCACCCCGGAGCCTCCGACGCCAGACACGCCTCCTCCGCCTGTTTGGCCCCAGTCCCGAGGGCCACCACACCAGGTCGAGACCCCACATAGGCAGGCCTCCCTGCACCACGACAACGAGACCCCAAGAGGAGGGTCCACATCAGGTCGAGGCCCCACACAGACGGGCCTCCCTGCACCACGACGACGAGACCCGAGAGGAGGGTCTACATCAGGTCGAGGCCCCAGGCAAGAGGGCCTCCCTGCAACGCATCAGTGGATCGGACCCGGGTAGAGTCTCCCCCCAGCGGGTATGGTGATTCCCGCCACGGGTAGAGTCCCCAGAGGTCCCCCCTATAAAGTGACAGAGTGATATCGCCCCAGAAAATCGGGTAAGATCAGTGACACCCCTTCCTATACCCGAGAAAGTGGAACCGGAACAGTGACGGAGTGACAGTGTGATCTAGAGGAATTCAACCTATAAGTGCTCGTGATTCCCACAAACTCACCTGCCCCTTGTTAAAGACAGTAACTCTGAAATAGTGAGTTTAGTATTATTCCCTCAGCCCAAAATAGAGGAGTTCCCCCTTGTCAGTGTACGCGCGGGCGAGTGTCGCCGAGCCTAGTTGAACAAGTCAATTGTCGTGATCCGTCCCCCTGCCTTTTTATAGTAATATTCCTCCCCTAGACTATTAAATCCGTATATTCCTCTTGTGACTGTGAACAGAGACCTTTTGGGCTTTGATGAAAGACAATCACCTCCACTTATAGAACCCCAACCCATTGTTAAGTGTGATTACAGTGTATGTTGAATATCCCGTGTTATCCTAACGTAACTCTGTATATCTGTATCCCCTGTCCAGAATATCATTCTATGTAATATTGTAACGGTGTTAGAATTAAGGTAATAGATGTGTTAAGGTGTACTGCCTAGTTTTTATGTCCTGTTCCCTTGTTGGTGCTTTACTTTCGGTCCGGAAAGAGGACCCCGCTCAGTCGCTAGTGTTTTTAGGACGAGGAGTCGACCTAAAAACACTCAGCATAACAATGTAATGCTAGGTGAAATTAGGCTAGACTTCTTGTTCCTATTTCACCTAACGTGGAGCGGGGTCCTCTTTCGAGACCGGAGCTTAGTGCAATAAAGAGAGGCAGGACACAAAAACTCTAGGCAACAACCTTTACACGTATAATACCTCAATCAGAAACAGGACAAATCAGCAGATATTACAGCACAATACATAGCAATATAAAACCTCATCTAGGATATGTGTATCTCGCAGGATACTTGCTTCTCTGATAATAATGACAACAATATCAACCCTAGTGTATCAGGAGTGCAATATACATAGGCGCGCACGGGGGCGCGGGAGAGGTGTTGAAACTCACGAGGAGGAGATAGGGGAGGTGCGGGGAGTGACTTGTGACGGCTAGGGGAAAGTTATGGTAATACTGGAGAGCGGCAGATATTAGCCGTGAAGTTTATATGGTTTCCATTAGCCAAGGGACTTTGGTAATTGATTTGATTCTTGATTCACACTTACTCGGGATATTGGAGTGAGAGAGGGTGATAAACAAGATTTATGGGTAGCGTGGGGGAGGGAAAGAATACCATTAATACTTCCTTTCACAATATTCCTTCACAAAAATGGGGGTATGTCTTTATAGGGGAATCTCCAGGCGGCACAGGCTTATTAACTGTATAACAGGGATGTCACTCATAAGTATAGTCAATCAGATCTTGTTCCACACGCTCGTCCTTTAACTTCTCACTGTGATCTTATTTACCCCGATATTCACTATATGAAATCACTGCACAATACTTACATTAGGGGAAATCACACTTAACCTAAATCACTCATGCTACAATATCACACGTATTCATCAGGGGGATAGGCAGGAACATGTCGTCGGCGATCCTGCCGGGCTAGGGGCACCGCCAATGCGAGGCGTGCCGAGAGGGCACGGGATAACTCGTAAGGGCGTCCTCTCGCATCCTGGGCTTCCCGTGGCTTCTGGGCTTGGCTCAGGCGTGTGGCCCTTGGGACTGGGGCCGAATAGCTCCAGGAACCTCTGTGATACAGTAAGTCCCGGCCTGTCGTGAGGGCCTTACGGCATTGTGGGGGCGTAGGGAGATCACGCCCGGGTGTCCTGGGGAGAACCGAGAGAGACTGTGGGCTGCGGTCTCCAGCGTCTAGGGGCGCCGACAGGGGAGGGCTGCGGCAGCGACTTCCACTGGGGTCCGTCAGGTGCGTCTGCTCTAGAGCCAGGCGTAGGGAACAGAGACCAGGGGAGGCTGTGAGGCCTGTCTGGGTCACTCTGGGACAGGAAGCCTGGGCCCTAGTCTCCTGCCGTAGGGACGTCTCTCTCTTTACCTCTCTCTGCACACCCTCGGAGCGACAATAGATCGTCTCACGAGACAATAGGTTGTCTCTACCAAGACACTCTCGGAGCGACCATAGATCGTCTCACGAGGATAGGAGCGACCATAGATCGTCTCTACCAGAGGGGCGCCGTCTGGAGTGTCGTTTACAACTCCACCCCTAGCTGACTCAACAATTCCACTCCTGAAGGTAGTGTCTTTCTCCTACAGAGGCGATGGCATGGTGGCTGCGTGACACAGGGGCGCACGGCCCGGGCTGACATATGTCGCTGTTGCCGGGAGTGGTTGTGACTGGTGGCGGCTACCCCGTGGGGTCCGTGTGAGGGTGTCAGAGCATCCTCGGGCATACTGAGCTGTGTTTGGCTTGCCCTGTCGTCGGGGGTACTATGGTATATTTCGGGGGCACTGTGTAGATCAGATATTTGTTCTAAGATGTTTAGTGGAGAAGTATCTAGAGAAGGGAAGGAAAGTGTACGCTGCCTTCATGGACTTGGAGAAAGCTTATGACAGAATAGATAGGAAAGGTATGTGGAAGGTATTAAGAATATATGGAGTGGAGGGGAAATTGCTGAGTGCTGTGAAGAGTATGTACGAGGGAGCTAGGGCTACGGTGCGAGTGGATGGTGAGCTGAGTGAGTTCTTTGATCTCAATGTGGGACTGAAACAGGGGTGTGTAATGTCTCCATGGCTGTTTAATATATATATGGATGGGGTCGTAAAGGAG
>NW_027642805.1:0-23740 GCF_032717465.1 Coenobita brevimanus | reverse complement strand
ATCTAATAATCTGATTTAGTCACAATAACAGCTGAAAATGTTAGCTAAGAGGCCGACTAGGAGAGCGTATGAGTGCGGTGGTGGGATAGGGAGAAGAGGGGAGATTTCAGGAAGAGACTGCGGGATGGTACGAAGAGGCATGTGCGAGTAGGGGGTATGAGTTGGAGAGAACAACTAGACTGTAGAGCATCTGGTGACATGGAAGTGACTCCTTCGTGGCAATACCTCCAATGGGATGAATTCAACAGTATGGCATGGACGATAGTTTTATTTTGTAATTTTAATTTATTTATTTATTTTTGAATTCTCATACAAGAAACTTATATTTATTGCATGGAAGAAGGAACCAAAGACCGTAACCCAGTAAACCTACTGGTTCCTTCTAGGCAAATGAATTGGTTCCATTGTTTCTCCATTCCTGATAGAGTCAGAGGAGGGTGTTGTTATCACTGTGATCAATAGTAAACTATCCGCAGAGTTGAGCGGCAGGGTGGCTGGCCTCGCGTAGAAATTTTGCTTCCTGACCAGAACTCACAAACTATTCACTATAGAAGCTCACTAAATTTCACAGAGTTTTGTGTCTTATAGTGAACTGGCGGCTTTTGATACAAAGCGCTGTGTCTTAAGTATTTGTTAAATGAAAAAGTAAAAAAAAAAATCGTTTCGGGGTTAGGACTCAGATGTTTGTATACAGGCTTCAAACTCTCCAGGAATATCTGTTAATATGCTTTCTGAAAGCATGAGATTATATAATAATATGAAACTGCAGAAATACATAGAACTGATTATTTTTTATGCATTTCTCTAATAAAACTTTGCAAGTATTACACTTAGGAGAAAGAAATTGTACATGATAAATGATTATATGATTATCTAATCATGTATGAAGTTTCATGATTACATAGCATATTATGTCATCATAAAAAATTGGCTGCCTAAATGAAAACAGGACGAGTAATTATTTCATTAAATCTGCTCATAACTTCATTACATACCATGGACAAAGCACTAAAATTCTTTAGGCTCATGTCTGACTGACTTGCCGAATGGAATTGAATTCATGGGAGCGGCACCGCCAGGGCCACATGCCGCCAGATAACAAGGTAAAAGATGCAGAAAAAAAAAGTGCATATTGAAAGTAAGGTTAATACTGGTTAGGAAAAAATAAACACTGAAAATATCAAAAAGAATAGTTTATAATATATCAAGCGGAAAGAGGCCCGCCTCCTGAAGAAAACTGAAAACATCAGTAAAATCGCTAAAGGCCTCCACCAAGAATCCGAGGACAGACAGTATATCATCTCGCCTTCTTGAAGTTCGGGGTAGTTCCCGACGTAGGTCAACTACACTCGGACACTAAACCGTTGGGGGCGGTGGACAGTAAGGTGAACAAGGCGTCATCACAGCACAGTTGAAGCTCACCACTCATCGTGAAACCATGCGTGAGCCGAGAGCGCCCAACGCGAATTAGCAAGAGCAATTTCCAGTTTGAGGCATAGCAGGGAGAAGTCTCGGCACAATCACTCTCCGAAAGCCTCTTTTAATTTATTATGAGCAAAGAATCCCAGTGTATTGCCAAATCGCACGAATTGTACTGCAAGTAAGCAGGAAGTGAGCAATGGCAGGTTGGATGGGGGGGGCTGCTGAGACACAGCTTTACTTAACGTATCTGCCAAAATTTTTTAAAAACTACTCACACCAACATGTGAGGGAACCCAACAGAAGTCCCAAAAAAAAAAATGCCAATTTAAAAACTGATCAAACCAATGGATGGGATGCATTAAAAAAGACTCCAGTGCTTCTTCTGCACTGGAGTCTTTTAATGCATCCCATCCATTGGTTTGATCAGTTTTTTTAGAGTGGCTTTTTTTCTTGGTCAAGTTGAGACGGTCATGTGGACTTCTGTTGGGTTCCCTCACATGTTGGTGTGGTGGGCAAATCAAGAGGGAATGATGGATTAAGTAAAGCTGTGTCTTCTCAACAGCCCCCATCCAACCACTGACTACTCACTTCCTGCTTACTTGCAGTACAATTCGTACGTTTTGGCAGAGACACTGGGATGGTGTTGCTCATAATAAATTAAAAAAAGAAATCTTTCAGAGAGTGATTGTGCTGACACTTCTCCCTCCTATGCCTCATGACTGGAGGTGGCTCTTGCTAGGTTTCAGATTGGGCACTCTTGCCTGCACATGCTTTCCTGATGAGTGGTAAAACCTTCAACTGTGCTGTGATGATTGCCTTGTTCCCCTTTACTGTCCACCACTTGCTACTGAGTGTCTGAGTCTGGACGACCTACACATGGAGATTCCTCCACAGGCATAATGAAGGCAGATGATGCCTACTGTCTGTCCTCAGTTCTTGGTGGAGCCTTTAGCGATTTTACTGATGTTTTCAGTTTTCTTCAGGAGGCGGGCCTCTTTCCACTTGATATATTATAAACCATTCTTTTGATATTTTCAGTGTTTATTTTTTCCTAACCAGTATTAACCTTGCTTTCAATATGCACTTTTTTTTTTTCTGCATCTTTTACCTTGTTATCTGGCGGCATATGACCCTGGCAGCTATGGCCAGATTTCAATTCCATTCAGTAAGTCAGTCAGACATGAAAACCTAAAAATTTTAGTACTTTGTCCATGGTTGTAATGAAGTTATGAGCAGATTTAATGAAATAATTACTCGTCCTTTTTTCATTTAGGCAGCCAATTTTTTATGATGACATAATAGGCTATGTAATCATGAAATTTCATAAATGATTAGATAATCATATAATCATTTATCATGTACAATTTCTTTCTTCTAAGTGTAATACTTGCAAAGTTTTAATAGAGAAATGCATAAAAAATAATCAGTTCTATGTATTTCTGCAGTTTCATATTATTATATAATCTCATGGCACCAGAAAGCATATTAACAGATATTCCTGGAGAGTTTGAAGCCTGTGCCTGTATTAGTTTCTGAGTCCTAGCCCGGAAACGATTTTTTTTTTTACTTTTTCATTTAACAAATGCTTAAGACACAGCACTTTACCTATCAAAAGCCACCAGTTCACTATAAGACACAAAACTCTGTGAAATTTAATGACTCTATAGTGAATAGTTTGTGAGTTCTGGTCCGGAAACGAAATTTCTACGCCAGGCTAGCCACTCCTGTCACTCAACTCTGCAGACAGACACCTATTGATCACAGTGATAACAACACCCTCCTCTCTGACTCTGTCAGGTGGAGGGTAACAATGGAACTAATTCGTTTGCTCTAGAAGGAACCAATGGGTTTGCAGGTCCCCAGTCTTTGGTTCCTTCTTCCATGCAATAAAAAGCAGTTTCTTGTATGAAATTCAAAAATAAATAAATAAACCAAAATTACAAAATAAAGCTATCATTCTTGCCATCGCCTGTCGAATTCATCCCATTGGAGGTGGCCACGAAGGAATCACTTCCATGTCACCAAATCCTCTACAGTCTAAGTTGTTCTCTCCAACTCATACCCCTTCTCGCACATACCTCTTCATCCCATCCCTCAGTCTCTTCCTGAAGTCTCCCTCTTCTCCCTATCCCACCACCGCACTCATACGCTCTCCTGGTCAGCCTCCTTAGCTAACATTTTCAACTGTTATTGTGACTAAATCAGATTATTAGATAGGTTGCTAATCCTCCGTGTGTCCCTTTGGTGTTCAACCCTGTGATTATGGGATTATTTCTATTCATAGGTTATACCTTTTCCAAAAATACATTTACTATACTATTTTAACCTTGACTTGGCTTCGGTTTTCGCCCTTTTACAGTTCATATCACGTTAGTCAATGGAGGAGGAAAACAATACATTGGCTTTACATTCTTTCCATTGCATTTATTCTTGACTGGCATCATAATTTTAAATTTATTTTTGCAACTCAGTGGAGGTTTGGGGCAGCCACCAGAGTGACAGCGGCATAGTTTTTAAAAAGAATATGAAGTTTCACATAATGGTAGATCTTTACTGGGGTTACACTTTAGGCAGGTTGAGACTCCTAAAGGACACACCTCACGGGAGAGGACCCACGGGGTTCCGTGGACAAAAGTTTTTATGCTCGGTCATGGGTTTTAACTTGGGAATACGAAATTTTGCATATTGGTAGACCTTCACCCCGGCATCGTTGTAGGTAGGATACAACATGGGGAGACTACGTCCGGGTGGGGGGACGCATTTTTTCACAGTTGTAGGCATTCACCCTGATCAGACAATATAGAGGGAGGGATCCCTGGGGTTCACTCTTGTGCCTCCCCCTGATATATATATATATATATATATATATATATATATATATATATATATATATCTTCAGTATTGCTGGGGTAGGTGCGGCTATCAAACGTGCTCTTTGTCTTTTTCACCTGTATTTCTGTTGTTCTGCATGTGACCACCAGATATTGATTGATTAATATGTCAAAAATCGAAATGGAATCCCAGAGTACTTCTTCCACACGTCTGTCAAATATGCAGCAAATCTTAACTTAGCAAATTAAATGTTTTTTTTTTTTTTTGTATACATTGTTAAATATTCTAATCCCATTTCTGTGGCTGTTGTTGTTGTTGCTGCTGCTCTTTCTCCATCATGGTACGTCTGGCTGCAGATAAGCAATTTCCTGACTCTATGAGATCATCCCACAGGTTCCCTTACATCGTTGATATTGTGTCTATGTCTTAGTGTGATATGTTCTGTGTTGTGTTCCATTATGTGCGCGATGTTGTGTAAGCCTGTTCTTCAAGTTGAGCACATGTGTCATCTGTGATTTCCGCCCAACCCACCTCTAAGCTGATAGTTGAGGAGGGCTTCATTATATCCTGTGCTATGCCTTACCCAACTGTCCTCGATTACCCTGTTTTAAGGATATCTGTGATCGGTGGATGACGGGATGGGAGCTTGTATTAGTGTTCGGACCTAGATGTTGTACTGCCTTGCGTGTGTAGTGAGAATGGGATGTTTCTTCGTTGCTAGTGTAGGAATGTCTAGAAATGAGACATTCTTATCCCATTGTTTTACAAATGTATTCCTCGTAACCTAATAGGATTTCATCATGTACAGCCGAAAGCTCAGCCACTTATCTTATCTTAATGTCAAGCTAGAGAACCACATTTTATCCCGGCTGTTCTGAAATTTAAAGAAAAATATTAAACAGGCCATTTACTGAACTGACACAGGCGCATTTCTTCCTTCCATAATTATAAAGCGATACATGAATATTTTTACGTGCATTGCCTCTGTTATTCTTAATTACATCTAGAAGATGAATATACATTAATAGCCAAACACAGATTCATAAATTGTCCATACAAATACGTGGAATGGGAATAAGAATTATTGTCCTCGACGGAAGAAAAGGAAAAATAGCACATCACTAGCAACATAGCATGTAACACAATTGTATTGTTGTAAAATTTGATCCAAACGTTGAGATGCCTTGTCACAAAGCTGGCAAGAAATGTGTAGTGGCACTGTCCCACATGACTGAGAATAAACTGTGTAGAAACACGTGGTATCAAAAGATTGATAACAAAGTATGCAGTGGCACGGTGCCACATGACTAACAAGGAAGTGTGTAGTAATAGGGTGCCACATGACTGACAATAAAGTGTGTTGTCACATGGAACCACATGACTGACAACAAGGTGTGTAGCAACACGGTGCCACATGACTGACAACAAAATGTATAGTAACACGGGTGCCACATGACTGACAGCAAAGTGTGTAGTAACACGGTGCCACATGGCTCACGTTGAAGGTGTGTGACCAGGTGAAACCGGAGCGTGATCCTCACAGCCCGGAGCAGGAGCTGAGTACTAAGTCCTGACCCGCCTCCCGCCGCCCTTATATAACCACATCCAGTCAGTTAACGCCTCCCCTCTCACCACACGACCCAGTGAACACCTCCCCTTTCACCACTAGCCAGTGAACACCTCCCCTATTACTACACCACCCAGTGAACACTAATCTCACCACACCAGCCAGTGAACACCTCCCCCTCTCTCCACACCAGCCAGTGAACACCTTCCCTCTCTCCACACGAGCCAGTGAATACTTTCGTTCTCTCCACACCAGCCAGTGAACACCTCCCTCTCACCACACTAATCAGTGAACACCTCCCTTCTCGCCATAGCATCCAGTCACCATCATTTTCTCTACAAACTCTCGTTGTTTCAACTCATGCTATGGCGTTTGATGTCATGTGCCCTAATGATCAAATGTGGGAAATACTGTAAATAAGCTTTACATCGACAGAGTATTTGTGCCATTTGTTGAGTTACTTGAGTTAGATTGAAGGCAGGATGAGGGGCCTATAAGAATGAAAGAGGATGCATTGTTATGGAAACCGTAGGACCTATGAAGTGAACAGCTGACAAAAATAAAGCAGAGATGATGGAAAATAGAACTACCTAAAAAAAAAAAAAAAAATGTGTTTCATTCCTATTGTACCTCATGAATAATTTACTCGCAAGTTTCGAATATAGGTTAGTAATACAATTTTAGCTTCTTTTCCTCTCAATTTTACTTGTTTAGAATTCGCCATGGCTCTGTAGGAAGTTAGAAGGCATCTAGTCAGTAAACACCACTAGCTACAAGTCTACATGTCGTGCCACAAGTATTTAGAAGACGAATACCTCAATGCTCCTTGCCGTGTACTGCTGCCAGTGTTTTCATGTGTTGATTTTAGATTTTGGAATTCCCCTGCTAGGCTATGTGATCCTTTCCCTTGGGAGACATTAAGATGAACATTAATTCTTTAGCATCTTAAGAAGTCACTGGCAATTCTTGTCGCTATTCCCTGTCTGTAATATACAGTATCTTGTCAACTCCCTACTCTACTCGCCGTCCTTTTTGTTTCCAAAGCTATTCTCAAGTGTCATTGTTGATGTGGTACACCTGTTTCTGGTCATTGTCCGTATTCTCGTCCGTTAAGAAAGCTAGCTAACACCACTTCCTTAGCGATTTATTTTTGGATATGGCTGGTTAATATCATTTTGTACATTATTTATACAGAGTTTGGCGATATTGGAGGGATATAGTTAACACGAAAGAGAACAGTAAGGTGTAATAAATATAGTAAATCGCATAGGAAAAGTGTTAGAGAACTTCCTTAACCGATGAGAATACGGGGCCTTAGTGTTTGTGGTGCCCTTACCAGCAGCGTCTGACCATGTCATACTCGGCACTGCACAGTCATCCCCATCATTCACACATCCCATGTTTTCTCTCCTTTCTCTCAAGCTCTGCAGTGAATAACAATTACCTAAATATTCTACACCCCTTAAAAGACTTAGGAATTCTAATAACAAATTATTTTATACCAAATATAAAATTTATGGTTTTAAACATCTTACTTCATCTATCTATATACCTAGGCTGCTTCCCCCAAGGAAAGGGAGGTAGCTGGAGACAGGACGACACAATCTCCATTTACTCATCCATTCAAACACATTCATTCACATCTTAGCCCCAAAGGGGAGAACGGACAGATCCTCACTGCACCACACCGCACAAGGGTCAACTGCGCAATGCAATCAGTGACATCCACAGCAGGGCCCGACAGCAGAACTGGTTTACCCCTGCTACATCATAACATACCCATCCCCTTACCCGCACCTGACCTGACCAGCTGATCAGACCAAATGCGGGAGAATATCCCCTCAGGGCTGCGCTATCACTTATTTATTCACAATTTCTCTCCATTTATTTCTGTCACGCACAGCCACTCTTCATTGCTCAACAGACATCCCTCTCGCATCCAGCGCTCTCTTCACACTATCCATCCATCCTATTCGTGGTCTTCCTCTCAGCTCCACACCCCTCTCACATCAGATCTAGTTATCTTTTTCACCAATCGCTCATTATCCATTCTCTCCATATGCCCAAACCACTGCAACACCCTCTGCTCAACTCTACCAGCCATCTCCTGAACAACTCCAGTTCTCCTTCGCACTTCATCATTTTGCACCCGATCCATACGCGTCAGTCCACACATACTCCCCTCAGACACCTCATCTCCATTACATTCAAACTTTTCCTCTCTGCTACACCCATATTCCATGTTTCAGCCCCCATATAATGCAGTCGGTACTACAAACACTCTCATACAGCCTTCTCTTTTAAACATAGTTATTAAATTAATCGGATTCACTGGCAGAACATTCGAATGTACAATATATCTAAAAAATATCATCCTCACCTTGTGAAAATCTCTAGTACGACCACACTTAGAGTACTGCATTCATTTCTGGCCGTATTAATCTTAAGAAGGTAGGGAGAAATTTGAGAATACAGCAGAGAGAAAAATTATATCTTGTTTGAGAATTATACCTTATGACTGACGCTTTGAGGAGCTGAATATATATATATCTTAACTAACCGCATACAACGAGGGGATTTAATGATATTCCCACAAAAAAAAAAAAAAAAAAAAAAAAAAAAAAAAAAAAAATCAAGGAACAAGACAATATGGCTGTTGAATAATAGATCAACAATAGTAAAATCATCTTTTTCTCTATCCGATTGCAGAATCTTCTCTACCGGAAATCTTAGTGCAAATAACTTATCAATATCCTCTGCTCCTCCCTGAATTTACCGTAATTCCCACAATAATAACTTTATGTATTGAAAATCAGGATCATGTGCCAGCTTCTGCCTCATTACAATATGCAAGACTTGTGTTCACGAAGAGCTGGCCTTAGTCACCGGCATAATCATTTGGTAGATTTATCTCTGTCATAAAATCCACTTCCAAGACATTGGATGTACTGAGCAGTCTCCAGACTTTCTTTTGTTCTGCAAGACTGTTGACTTCATTCAATGGACTTTTTTGCCCATGTGTGTGGAGTATACTACTCATGTGTGGGGGAAGCTCGCCACATACAACTCCTCTCAGTAGGATGGAACTAAAACACGTACCTGGAGGGGGAGGGGGGAGCAGGCGAGCAGGGTGACTGCCCGAAATGACACTTAATTGGGGGCGGAGAAATCGCATCAATGTATTTTTAAAAATCGTCCCATTTCTCTATTTGCCGTCAGGTTATTGGCGACTATTTCGTATTAATGGAAAAAGACCAGCACGAAAAGTACTCTTTTATGTAAGGAAGAAGGGAACCAAAGGCCAGGAGCCAGCAAAACTGTTCCTTCCAAGAAAAAACAAACAATACAGCACAGAGCCAAATTTAAGGACCTGTCCATTTCGAGATGCTCTGGACACACTGTGCATTTGAAAAACTGGAGATCATAGGAAGTAGGAAATACAGACAGAGGAAGACAGTTCCAGAGTTGACCTGCTGCATACATAAAGGACTGGGAGTAATGGTAAACTCTTGCATATGAGAGTCTGACAGAAAAGGGATGAGAGAGTTTGTTGCTAGATGGGTGCTACGTGCCCATCGTAGTGGTGGAGGGATGCAAGCAAACTGTTTGGAGGAGCAGTTACAACTGAAATAGCGATAGAAAAGAGATAGAGGATGCAACAGTGCTGCAAAGAGACAGAGGTTGCAGGGAGCCAGTAAGAGGAGGGAGAGTTAATGAGAGAATAGGCTTACATATACAGTAATCACTCCAATATCCGACGTAATAGAGCCATAGGTAGGTCAGGTTATTGGTTTTGTCCGGATATTAGGTCCCAGCTTATGGACTTGTACTTATGGACCCTAACTCAGGGAAACACCTATACAACTCCCTCTGGACATGTATAGCACCTATTTAAGACCCAAATCACACCAATAAGGCACATAAATGACTGAAATAAATGCAAAAGAAACATAAAATGAGGGCTTAGAAGTATGTTCATACATTAATAAACATTCTGGTATTTATGGACCCTAACCTAGCCTAACTCAGAAAAACACATTCCTACTGCAAATGCATAGCTACTAACACCCTATTCACACCAATAAAAGACATTAAAGAGTGAAATGAGGTAAGTATAGTATGGAAAAAAAGTACAGTATGAAACATTCTGGCTACTTACAGCAAGTCCCTAGCCACCTCGATGAATAACCGCCTCCTCTCGGATTCTGACAGTAAGAACGATTTCCTGAAGCACTTGCAGTACACTGTCCCTGAAGTCTTGCACTGAACTTAGTCAATAACACAAAGAAGTCAGTTCTCTTCACAGTGTGCACTTTTGTCTAAATAATGCTCCATTGTATCTTACTAAGTGTTGCACTTTAACTTTTCCCATTCTTTTCATTTTCCAAAGCCAAAACAATCAAGTCTATTTACGTTAAATTTTTTTTCTAGAGTCTTTTCTCTCACAACTTTAAATCCTTAACACAACACACTGTTTTTTTCACTGCACAACCCTCAAAAATCCCGTGTGGTCTAGTGGAGAAGTTCTTGCTGTTTATTCACTGTCAGAGTCCGAGAGTATCACTGGCAGGCGACCTAGGTGTGCATCGCTGGGTCGTGGTGATAGCGTACCCACTGCAGAGGACTCTGAAGACAGCCGCAAACTCGCGTCGAGCGGTGACTCCACCGTGGCTGATGTGCTGGGCTGTGGCTTGGAGCATGAAGGCCTGTCTTGGGGAGACAACGGAGTGGAGCCAGGGCTGGGCACAGCGGGGGTCACGGGCCTGAAAAAACTGTCAGTGGTTGATTGACGCAATGACCGACGATTCTGATGATTGATGATGCGCTGCCTGAAGGCACGCACTTCCTCCACGAGTCCCAGGGGCCCCATCTCCCTGTCGCAGTCCGGGTGTTCCAGGTAGTCTAGGACGAACTCTAGATGTTCCCGGAGTGCGCTCAGCTTGGGGATGGCTGGAGTAGTGTCCTGCTGAGAGGAGTCCGCATCATCGTTGCCTTCAGCGTCGGAATCATCAAGACTGGTACTGACACCTGCAACCGAAGACGCGATCTCGATATCAGACAAGGTCTGATACCCAGGATCGCCCTCGTCATCATCCAACCACTGATGAACATCGTCCACATCTACATATATACTGTATATATATATATATATATATATATATATATATATATATATATATACCATATATATATATATATATATATATATATATATATATATATATATATATACTATATATATATATATATATATATATATATATATATATATTATGTATATATATTATATATATATATATATATATATATATATATATATATATATATATATATATATATATATACATATATATATATATATATATATATATATATATATATATATATACATATATATATATATATATATATATATATATATATATATATATATATATATATATACATATATATATATATATATATATATATATATATATATATATATATATATATATATATATATATATGGGAGGAGTAGACTGTAGCACCAGTCGAACAGGGCAGTACTCCCGAGGGGGTTGATGGCAAGCTGGTGATAGGGGAGAGCTGGAGCTCCTGTGTTTCACCAGCCCTCAGGACTTGATCCTGACCATCTCCCTTTTCTGAACATTTTCAGTGCACCTCCATTTACACAGAGAGTAGGCCAGCATGCTCTCATAATACCTCTACCTTCAACTGGTTCTACACCACACTACATGCGCATAACATATCACACCTTCTATTCACATCTTTAGTAATGGCAGCTGGAATCTTACTGTCAAATGAGGTGGTACCTTGGATTGCTACCACCGGCAGGGTAGGGGCTGGAAGCACAGGGTCCTCCCTACCGCCATCAAGCGACTGTGCTCGGCAGCAACTGTTGCTATTTCCGGGGAATGCTATTTGCGAAGAGGTGACGGTGCGGCCTTATTCTTTACCAACATCCGCGGCCTTACCACAAATTTAAACTCAGTTCATTTTTTCCTTCAGTTCATATCCCCTTTGGCCCTTTTCCTCATAGAACCACAAATCTCACCCTCCACCGATATATCTCCATTTTGTTTTCCCAGGTTACCATCTCCTTACAAACTTTCGTAACAAGGGCGGCACCTGTTCTTATATCAAATCCCAATATGCAGTTGACACTATTTTAAACTTCACTTCATCCAGTTTTGATTACTCCTTATATAAATTAAATTGCCAAAACATTACCAAATATATCTGTGTAGTTTATCGTTCCCCCAGTGCTTCTTCGGAACCCAGTGTATTTGATTCCATATCCACACAGTTGAGTAACCTTGACCTTGACCTTGGCAATGAAATTACCATTTTGGGTGATTTTAATATACACAGTGTTGAATGGTTATTGCATTCTGCCCGGACTGACGACGCTGGTCTAGAATGCGAGCTGTTTGCGGAATCGCTTAATCTCACCCAGTTGGTAAAGCAACCAACCAGAATACCTGATAATCCTGACCATAATGCTCCATCTCTTGGAAATATTCTTTACAAATAATCCAGATCAATACAGGATATATGTAATGACACCACTTGGATCCACTGACCACAATCTCAACAAAGCCTCATTAGTTAACCCACCAAAACCTCCCCACACTGAACATGTCAGGGTGACCCAATGGCACTTTGACAGGGCAGACTGGGATGGATTTAGGAATTATCTTGCTGATGTTCCATGGCAGTCTTTCTTCTCTAGTGATCCCAATTCAACCCAATCCCACATTTGCGACTTAATACTAGCTGGTATGGATTTATTCATACCAAGTCAACAATTCACTAAAAGATCAAACTCTCCAAAATGGTTTGATGGCAATTGTGCCAGAGCAACAGCCCAAAAGTCATTAGCATATAACTCTTACTTAAAATCAAAAACATCTGAATCACTCTCCCAATTTAAAATTGCTAGAAATCATGCAAAAGCTGTATTAAATCCATCTAAATCAAACTTTCTTCAAAAGCAAGCATCAAAACTACTTAACAACCCTAATGACAATAGAATATTCTGGTCAACTCTTAATTCTTTCAATAATAACTTTAATAAGTCATCTTCCATTCCCCCACTAAAATCTTCAGATGGCAATATTACAAATGAACCACGTGGGAAAGCAGATATCTTTGCTAGTACCTTTGCAAGAAACTCTACCATAGATGATACCAGCCAGAATGTCTCAGTACTGGAACTTGATTCTCCCGAAATTGCCCCACTTAAAATACAGACAAGATACGTAAAATCCATCCTAGACAATTTACCTACCAACAAAGCTCAAGGCCCAGATGGAATTCCGCCAATTGTTTTGAAAAAGTATTCCCCTGAACTTGCCTCTGTCCTAGCTAAATTATTCAGAATATGCATACATACTTTTTTATTCCCAAATTCATGGAAAGAAGCCAATATCCACCCAGTTCCGAAGAAAGGAAGTTCGTCTGACCCCTCCAATTACAGACCAATAGCTGTCACATCTTCTCTTGGTAGGGTATTTGAAACTTTAATTAATAAGCATATTGTTAAACATCTTGAATCCAACAACTTAATTAGTGATAGACAATACGGTTTTCGCCACGAAAGATCCACCACTGACATACTCAGTCTCATAACTCATACCATCCATCAATCAATTGATCTTTTTGGAGAAACCTCCATGCGGTAGCTCTTGATATCTCTAAAGCTTTCAACAGAGTATGGCACCGTTCCCTGCTGTCCAAACTTCCCTTTGCTATGGACTAACGTCTTTTTGTTCCTTTGATTTCTTCCATCTTAGTGACAGGAAAATAAGAGTAAAAGGTAGATGATGTATATTCGACTTTCCACTCAACTAACGCTCGCGTGCTGCAGGGACCAGTTCTGGCGCCAACCCTATTTCTGGTTCATATTAATGATCTCTTATCTGTCAATCACAATCCCATTCACTCATATGCAGATGACCTGTACACTACATAGTTCATTCACACTCAGACATCCATTCACAATGTCTAATATCTCTACCTCTCAACTCAGTACAGCCATCTCCATAAATCAAGATCTATCTACAATCAGTGAATGGGGACAAAAACAACCTTTGTCTCTTTTAATGGTAGTAAAACTAAATATATACAGTTTACTAATAGACAGATATTGCCAGATCTGTACATTACCTTCAGTGTTAGTAATATTCCTATCTCCAAAAGTATTGAAATTCTTGGTCTCCTCACTCAACAGTGCCCTCAGCTGGACCTCTCATGTCAGATCACTTGCTAAAACCGCCTCAAAGAAACTTGGATTATTGTACAGAGTCCGTGAATCTCTTGCGCTCGATGAGCAGTTAGGGGCTATAATTTATAAGAGTCATGGTGCGCTCTCAGCTTGAATATTGCTCTACCCTTGTGGAATGGTTGTGGAGAGGTTGCATTAAGACAATTCAGACAAAATTCAGAATAAAGCTGTTAGAATCATTTAACAACCCTGCCATTACATATAAACTACCTCCCCTGCAAGTAAGAAGGAATGTTGCCTCCCTTGCATTATTTTACAGATATTTTTTTGGCAAATGCTCAGACGAAGTGCGCGTCCATGATGCCACCTCTCCATGCCTTCCCTGTGCCAATGGGCATCTGGTAGCGCTCATGACTGGAATGTCACTCAACCATATTGCAGAACTTCTGCCTATCAGAATTCTTTCATTCCCCAAACTGCATCTCTCTGGAATTCGCTTCCCCAGAGTTGCATTCCTCCAAATTTCAACCCACAACTGTTTAAGTCTAACTGTTACAGATATTTTATGAACAAAGGACACCAGTAATCTGGTGTATGGATTATTTTTTGTTTACACATTTGTTTTTCCTTCCTCCGTTGTTACTTATATATATATATATATATAAATATATATATATATATATATATATATTTTATATATATATATATATATGTATATATATATATATATATATATATATATATATATATATATATATATATGTTATATATATATATATATATATATATATATATATATATATATATATATATATGTTATATATATATATATATATATATATATATATATATATATATATATATATATATGTTTTATATATATGTTTTATATATATATATATATATATATATATATATATATATATATATATATATAATATATATATATATATATATATATATATATATATATATATATATATATATATATATATATATATATATATATAATACATATATATATAATACATGCTGACCTAGCAAGATTAGTGGAGGCATGTATGCATTGGGGGGGACATATTTACATCGGGGGTAGACATATTGTGGAGGGGGTACACTACTCCCCTGGGTAGCTGAGATGGTGTCTCCTAACACCAGGAGTTAAATGGTGGGTGATGATAGTAGTAAGGCAGGACCGGGGAGGTTTGTAGAAGGGATAAGTATGATACAGGGGCAGTAGGGGAGACATGGCCATGTTGAGGGGAGGGAATTAGAAGGACATATACATATAAGATATACAAGGATTAAGACATAATGGGAATTACACAATAATAGTTTGATACATGATAAACAAGGAGTAGATATGAGAGTTCTATTGTTGTTCTTCCTTGAATTTTTTTTTTTTTTTTTTTTTTTTGGTAGGATACACTGTCACTCTGTAATGCATGAAAGAAATACCATCATTTTCTAGTAGGCAGAGTGCTGTTCACAGGTTGGTTAATTGTTAGATGGCAATGGTAGTCACGGAATGTGAGGGCACTAAGTACGGGGAGTTTCTACGTCGTGTGTAGGGCGTACTATGCCTATAGCGACTCTGATTTCCTGGGGTCGACTTTCCATTTTTCTGACACAACAATGCACTGCACAGATGATGAGTAGAAAACCTATGAAAGCGATAACCGCAGGGGGAAACAACTGTTGGATGAACCCATGAACGGCTGAAGGCCAGAGAAAATTGATCCACAATGAAATCACTGTCATTGAGGAAGGTGAGCATGCGCAAGTGAGGGGAGGTGATGGTAATGTTGGCAGATGGTAGGGCTGAAGGCATGTCGATTGGTTGAAAGATGTCATAGGAGTGTTTATTGAATAGCTTGGTGATAGCGAGTGGCGGGTGATGACGGACTCTGATTTGACGGTACAATAGTCAGGTGCTTTGTAGAGACCACTAGTGGGGATGGAGCGAACGCAAGAACCAGGACACATGATTGTGACAGAGATTGGAACAGCAAAGAAGAAGTACTGGACATGGTTGAGGTGAGCATGGTGGACCGGGAGGTCAGGAGCTGGGACAAAAGAACAGGCCGAGTAGATGGAATGGTTGTGAACTAAAGCAGACTCACAGGGTGTAGCACTGCTAGGGAAGATAGCGAAAAAGGTGGACAGCACAGAGACGAGAGGTCGGAGTAAGGGAGGAACATTGCTGGAGGTCTGTGGAAGAAAGGAAGGCAACGGAAAGATGATCACAAGGGCGAGGAGGAAATATTCTGAAGGAACAGATACCTGTAACAAGGAGTTGTTGAGGCGGAAAGGGAAGGGAATGATGTGGAAAAGGTTAAAGGTTATGGCAGAATGGAGAGGAATATGGACGACGACGTATGTGGTGAGAAGAGTGGCTTCGAGAACAGGATAATAATATTCAAGGGAGGAGTAAGGGAGGACTGGGGAGAGACCGAAGGTGGAGTGAGCCCATTCCAGGACAGAACGGAGAGCTGAGACAGGTACTAAGTCGGCAGTGACACGGCCATTGATAGCATCGACCAGGATACGAACTGCTGTAGAGACTTGAGACAGGAGAGAGTCAACGGCCAGTTGGAGATTATCCATGTTGAGTTTGAGGTAGAAGAACTGAGAGATAACGTTGAGATCTGAAAGCTGGCGTTGTAAGATATCGGTGAAATTGTTTAGAGTGGACGTGACTTCATTGAGTTGGGCTGTGAGTTTCTGTAACATAGTGTGTTGGATTTTAATGACTCGGCGTTGTGATTCTATGGCTGAAGCTAAATGAGTGAGATCAGATTTGAAGCCAGAAATGTCACGGGCTGTAGTAATGCCAAACAAGCCACTCAGAATCTCACCGCCGAAGTTTGAAGAGACCCCGTTTCACACGAGAATCATCTCCACGGGTGTCTGAATGGAAAATGTGTCATTGAGCTCAGTGAATCTGTGACTTATGTAGTGCAATTGCCAAGCAGAGAGTGGGAGGAAAAGCACATAGAGATACTCATTCGGGTTGTGTGTCCCCATGAGGGCCATGAGATTGGTTCCTGATTCCGTGGAGCTGGTGCGAGTAGGCAGGTAGGGTACTGGCTACGTTGGCTAGGGGCGCAAGATCACAGCGCAAAGAGGCGATGTCGTCGATAAGCATTACCTCGCCTCCCGAGCCGACCAAGGCCCCCGGGACGTACTCCACCATCGTCCTGACCTGGACCCAGACCCCAGGAGGGTCAGCACTGCCAGCAGGGAGATCGCTAACATCGTACCTAGAAAATCAGGGTAGAGTTAATGGGGGAGGTCTGGAAGAGGTTGATGGGCAGAGCGCAGTTTGGACCGATATTGATTGGTTGATGAATGAGCAGGTGGAGATGGAGATGAAGGAGACTGAGGGATAGGTGGAGACAAGGTAGACTGAGGGATGGGAGTAGGGGAAGAGGGAGGCAGGAGGTTGTGTTGGCGACTCTTCCAACACGAGGCCACGGGGTGCGCGCTTTAAGTCACTCGACGTGGACCTTACCTGGTGTCCCTAGTGGACAGGTCCTGGAGGTGAAATTTGTTGCCTTGTTGAGTGAGGACGCGGTGGGGCCCTGCAAATTTGTCATCCAACTTAGAGGAACGTACATGGGAATGTGAGTGAAGACAAGATCGTCTATATTGATAGTGATAGGAGAGGCGGACTTATGTTGGCGCTGCAGCATGTCCTCCTGAGAGGAAGCCAAAGTGGATTGGACATACTGGTGGATTGTCTGGAAGTTGGCCAATTTTAGTTTAACATAATCATCCATGTTGTAGATGGGTTCTGGCTTTGAGGATAAGAGAGAGTATGGGAGGTCCTTGTCAAAAACCAAAGAGGACGAAGAAGGGAGATTCAGCAATGGATGCATTGATGGAGCTATTGATGGAAGATGCTACTTCTGGGGAATCCAGTCATCCCAGGACGAACTATGGGAGCCTAGATGTCTGAGGCACCTCTAAGATTTTTTGGTTGTGGCGTTCTACAAGGCCATTGGAAGCTTGATGGTTAGGCACGACATTGCATTTACTGATACGAAAGTGGCGACAGATCTCATCGAGAAGGCTATTGTTGAACTCTGTACCGTTAACAGTAAGAATGGTATGAGGGGTACTGAACGGGCAAATTACGTGATTCATAAGTGGCACGTGCAACGCTCTTCGCTGTCTTGTTTGACAGGGGTACGAGGACACACAGTAGCAGGAGAAGTGGTCGACCGCTACGAACAAGTACTCAGCGCCAGATTCTGTGAGAGGTAGTTTGTAGAGATCGTTTGAGACAGTTTCCCATGGTCGGGATGTGATTAATATTGTAAGAGAGGTGCTGGTAAGCCGGTTGATCCTTTGTGGCGGTGGCAGGAGAGGCAAGAGTCACAGTGGGCATTGATAATAACAGCGCATGGTTGGCCAATAGTATTTGAGACAGCTTAAGGTGCAAGCATCGGTCTTTACCTGAATGGGAAGCTTGAGGAGTATTATGAATAATATGAAGAACCTTTGGTATCAGGGCAGTGGGGAGAACAAGTTGGCGTGACTTCGCGATTGGGCATATCTTTGCCTGTTAGCAGTGTTTTCCTGTACATGTAGATCATCATCTAGTATGAACTCATCTTAGTGATACTGGCAGAGTAGGTAAGGTCGAGGCATCACCAGATTCTAGGAAACAAATGACTTTGGACCACAAGGGTCTTGGCGTTGGAAAGTTTCGAACAACTTCTGACGTTAGTGTAGTATTTTTCAGTTACTTCAGGCTGCAGTGATGTTATAGCTGCTGCTACGTGACGTGAGAGTGCGTTCATGAATACATTCAACTTGCCTCATACATGTTGAAAAGTGGGATTAAAGTCCTGGATGATGACAGACCTTCTAGCTAACCTACTCGTTAGGTTGCGATTCTTGAACAAATCACATAGTGGAAGGTATTCTGCCGATATGTACTGGATAACCATAGACTATATCTCTGAAATGTTTCGAGGATTCGATTACCGCTAGCGCTTTCGAGATCTGTGACATTGTAGTTACGTTCAGCAGTTGTAAGGGTGCCACTAGCATACGCTTATTACGCGCTTCCTTGATGCTTCATCGAGTTGCACTAAAACGGCACCAAGTCCAGTGCCTCAGCCGCCTGTGCAGAGAAGGGAAGCGTGTGGTATAATCAGGAATTGCTAGAACAGGGGCATTTACAAGAGCTGTCTCTAGCTTTTTGAAAGCCTGTGACTGGTCGTTAGTCCAAACAAAGGGCACATTCTGCTTGAGTAAGTGGGTCAGAGGAGCGGCGATTCGTGCATAATCCCGGATAAAGTGACGATAATAGCCACTGAGGCCCAGGAAACTTCGTACAGCGTCGGTACTGGTAGGTTCTGGGAAGTTAATGATCGCCTTAGTTTTATCCTCATTAGTATGAATGCCTTGTGCATCTACGACATGGCCTAGAATTTGATTTTCTTTCGCAGGAAGTCACATTTACTGAGATTGATTTTCAGGCCTGCGAGCTGGAGGCATTCAAAGACTTGCTGGAGTTTGGTAAAATGATCAGGGATGGATTTACTCACAACAATGATATCATCTAGGTAAGCAATAAGAGAGAGTCCCATCAGACCGCTGAAGACTGAATGGATAAGTCGCATGAACACGGAAGGAGCATTTCTCAGACCAAAAGGGAGTCTCTTAAACTGAAAATGTCCGGAAGGGGTGCTAAAGGCTGTGACAGGGCGAGAGGACTCTTCCATTTCGACCTGCCAGTACCCGTTGAGGAGGTCTAAAGATGAAAAGACTTCGTTATTTTCACCAAGGGATTCTAGCAAATCAGTGAGGACAGGTAACGGGAAACGGTCTGGAACGGTGACAGAATTGACCTTACGATAGTCGACTACTAGTTGAAAGTTGCCGTCCTTCTTTGGTACTAAGAAAAGTGGGCTATTCCATGGACTGACGGAGGGTTCAATAATGTCCTGGTCTAACATGTTCTGTACCATTTGATTTGTTTGCTTTCTCTGGCTGTGAGGAAATCGATACGCTGGTATGTAAATCGGCTGAGTTCCTGGGAGTAGTTCAATCGTATGTTTGACAAGGTCTGTTCTACCCATCGGTTCACCGGGTAAGGCAACCACGGTTCTGTACGAGGTCAGAAGGTCGAGGAGTTGGGTGGCGTATGTTCTGGGAAATCTGTGCAAGTGAGATGTGAGAGCATATCGGGTGAATATGTCGGTGCAGATCCCGTAGAGTTATTAGCATATATACCGATTGGCGTATCATCAGTCTGAATAGTAGGAATTGAGGAATCCTGGCACACCTTTACGGCCGCTGGGTATACTAGGAAGTCTCCAATCTTTACACCACTTTTAAGTTTTAGTGGCGCATTTGTGACATTGAGCAAGTACAGGTAGCATAAACTGTCCTCTAAGACTGTACACCACGCTGACTCATAAGTCAAGCCATTCACACAACACGTCTCAGGTAGGGTTAGTACATCCACTCCTTCTTTTGCACCGGCAACACAAACAGAGACTTTGGTGAACTCATGCGGTAACAAAATTGTGCACGTATTCGTTACTGCACGTTTTGTCTCTGCGTGTTGGAGAAGATCATGCAGACTGTGTGAGGTAGGTAACTGAGACATGTCTGAGTCAGCGATAGTGTTGTCGGGAGAGGATGGTATGGGCCATGTTCGAAGGACTGAGATGATGTATCAGGAGACATTGAGGAATTTATGTCCTTGCTCGCAGTCAGTAAAGGAATGATCTCTGGATTCTCAGATGATGATAGTGGTGGTTTGGGCTGGGTTGGACTTTTTGGTAGTGATAGGGACAGAGGTAATTGAAGGACTGATTTGATCGTAAGAACAGGACGGGGACATCCCATAGTGGAAACCGGGAATCCAGAAATGTCTATACTACCACAAGCAGGTAATAATGCAATGGAATGTTGTGCCATGGTGGAGAAACCAATAAGGGCATCTTTATGGGATACTGCAAGTCATTAGTGACATGAAATTCAATGAGGATAGGGGGCAAAGCTCTGTGGAGTTTGACTTCAAGGGTGACTCTTCCCTTAACCTTAAACTCTGAGCCGTTAACACCACATAGGCGAATGTCTGGTGGTTCTAGGAAACTGACGTGGCTATGATGGCGATGAATAATTTGTTAGGAATTTTCGGAGATGAGATTTACTATAGATCCTGTGTCCAAGAAGAATGACGTTGGTATGTCATGACTGCTGCCGAGAATGACTAAACCCGAGGATGTTATGGGACCTACATGGCGGATGGGGAGATGGGTTTCTGATTCTATGTGATATTGGTCCGATATGGGCGCGGCGCTTCCCCCGACTGTGGGCGGTTGAGGTAACGACATTCCTCAGTGGTGTGAGTCGTGCTTGATTTGTGGTATTTGCAGTGTGGACGACGTGAGCAGGAAGATGTACGCTGTCTGTTTTGGGAGTGAGGACGTCTGTATGTACGGTCGCAACTGGATGCTCGATGTCCAGGATGACCACAGAACCAGCAAAGAATCGAAGATTGTCTGTTTCGTCGGGCGTCAGATTGACTCGCCCACTCTGCGGTAGGAGAGCCGATGTGTGGCAGGCGGTCTCCCGCGTGTGGTGGGATGTGGGAGCTTAGATTGGTCTGGGGTAGTGGAGGTGTGACAGACTGAGGAGGCCAAGGGTTGGGTGGTGCCCTGACGCGTGTAGTTCGAACCTGTTCTTTCATGAATGGCTTTAGTGACCTGAATAATTTTATCTCCTGGATTGAAACCGATTTCCAAGGCATGAAGCTCTCGCTGTTTAGGAGTAAGCCAGTGAAGGAATTCGAGGTAACCAATAAAGTCAGCAAAGTTGGTGAATGAAAGCATTGGAACGCCATTCTTGTCTTCTAACCATTTCCGTGCCTACCAGTAATTCGAGCATCTCGCTACTAGTTGCTTTCATGGCGTATGGCAGCTTCGTGGAGCTTGGCATATTATGCGCTGGGACACGTAAGTCCTCATCTAGTTGGTTTAGGAGATTAATGAATCCCATGAGAGACGCGGTATTTGAATGCTGGCAACAAAGGCTTACGAGTTCCGTATGAAAATCAGCAAAGGTACGAATGCTATCGAAATGTCCTGCACGGATCGCGGATCCGATGTCTGATTTACCTATGGTGCAAGCGAGACCGAGGAGGTAAGGCTACTTTGAGCGATTCCTCGGCACTCGTTCTATTGTTTATTTCTGTTTCGACTTCTCTGAGGAAATCAAAGACAGACCAAGTTGGGTCCTGGTCAGTAAATTTGGGACGATTGGGCATCGTCGAGATAGAGGACTCAGAGGGTTGGCCATGGCTGGAAGTGTAGAAGTGGTGGCAGGAGAGGTGTGGGTGAGAGAGAAGGTAGTGGCAGTTAAGGGCGAGCAAGACGGGGTATGAAGGGTGACAGGAGAGGGAACGACAGGGGAAGGAGGAGAGGAAGAATAAGGGAGTGTTGAGGCAGGAGTAGAGGAGGAGGTATCTGGATTTACGAGGGTAGGACGGGTAGTAAGTGATTCTGCGGGAAGTGAAACGGGAGTCTCAGGTACAGGGCGGTGGTACTCTTTGCCACTTCGTAAATGAGTGATTGTGTTAGAGTCGGCAGACGGGGTATGAGCAGGTGATGTTTCCGAGTCGAGAGGGCTGGTGGTAAGCGGTTGACGTGGAAAGTATGACATTTAATGCGGCAATGGAAGATGAAAGGATGAAGATTGATACGTAGGTGGAAATGTGTGCAATACAATAATGAGAGAATGGAATACACGAGTAGGCGTGAAAACGAATGAAGGGGCGGGCATGGATGGTTTAAATAAAATGCGAAGGATGAGATGGAATATAAATAACGTAGGTGAAGATGAAAACGGGGTAATGGAAATGAGATGGAATATTTACAATAACCAATCTGTAGAGAAAATCGAGGATAATCTCAATAGAAAGGAAAGATATACTATAGTTACACAGGAGAAACGGGAGTGTCGAGATGGGATGTGACGTGCAGGGTGTGGCTGGGCTTAGGCTAGGGCTGGGGCGGGGCGGGGCGACGGGGCGGGGCGGGGCGACGGGGCGGGGCGGGGCGGGGCGGCGGGTGGAGAGACAGCTGGCGTGGAGAGGAGAAGAGATGCCGCGATGAATCACCGGCAGGGAGTGGCGGCTTTAGGAGGCTCCGTAATGCAGACCAGATGCGGGCGTGACGGCGGAGGCCGCCGGGTGGGTGGTGAGGGCAGATGTCGGCGCAAGGCAGGTGTAGAGCTGGTTGAATTGCAAATGCAGAGAATGGTGGTGGGCAGACAGCAGGCAGACAGTGATAAGTGGCACCGTGGGGGCAGGAGTTATGATGAGTTCGGAACAGGGGCTGGGAACAGGTGCTGGAACAGGTGCAACAGGTGCGTAGGTCGGCGACGGTGACACTGGCGGGCAGGAACAAGGCGTGTGGGTGGGGTTGGTTGAGAGGTGAGCACTGGTGAGAAAAATTGTACACTCGGAAAGCACAGCCAGGGATTACACCACTAGAGGCACTGAGGAGGTGCGAGGTGGGGAGATGCGAGACGTCGTGTATCTTGTGATGTCACTAAAAATCGGAGGAGGCAGTCAGAATCTGACGGTTCGAAACACCGCTGCTACCAAATGTAACTTGCAATACTTTGGTGATAGAAACTCCGTGTACAAACAGCTAGATAAG
>NW_027642804.1:0-4995 GCF_032717465.1 Coenobita brevimanus | reverse complement strand
AAGTTATTTGCAATTAAGATTTCCGGTATTTCTGCGGTCGGATAGAGAAAAGATGATTTCATTATTCGTTGATCTATTATTCAACAGCCATATTGTCTTGTTCCTTGATTTTTTTTTTTTTTTTGTGGGACTATCATTAAATCCCCTCGTTGTATGCGGTTAGTTAAGACATATATATATTCAGCTCTTCAAAGCGTCAGTCATAAGGTATAATTCTCAAATAAGATATAATTTTTCTCTCCGTTGCATTCTCAAATTTCTCCCTGTCTTCCTTAAGCATTAAGACGGCCAGAAATGAACGCAGTATTCTGCGTGGTCGTATTCCAGAGATTTTCACAAGGTGAGGACATATTTTTGTGATATATTGTACATTCCGAATAAAATTCTGCCAGTGAACTGACACGACAATTCAATAACTATGTTTAAAAGAGAAGGCTGTATGAGGGTGTTGTAGTATTGACTGCATTATATGGGGCTGAAACATGGAATATGGGTGTAGCAGAGAGAAAAAGTTTCAATGTAATGGAGATGAGGTGTCTGAGGAGTATGTACCGAGTGACGCGTATGGATCGGGTGCAAAATGATGAAGTGCGAAGGAGAACTGGAGTCGTTCAGGAGATGGCTGGTAGAGTTGAGCAGAGGGTGCTGCGATGGTTTCCATATGGAGAGAATGGATAATGAGCGATTGGCCCAGATTCGATGTGAGAGGTGGCATATTTCTGAGAGGAAGACTCACGAATAGGATGGATGGATAGTGTGAAGAGAGCGCTGGACGCGAGAGTGAAGTCTGCTGAGCAACGAAGAAGTACGCGACATAAATAGTCGGAGAGAAATTGTGCACAAATAAGTGATGACGCAGCCCTGAGGGGATATTCTCCGCATTTCTTGTCTGATCAGCTAGCCAGGTGGGTGCGGGTAAGGGGATGGGTATAAAAGAGATGTATAAGGGGTAAACCAGTTCAGTTGTCGGCTCCCGCTGTGGATGTCACTGATTGCATTGCGCAGTTGACCCTTGTGCAGTGGCGTACATGAGGATCTGTCCGTTCTCCCCTTTGGGGCTAAGATGTGAATGAATGCGTTTAAATGGATGAGTAAATGGAGAGTGTGTCGTCCTGTCTCGGCCACCTCCCTTTCCTGGGGGGAAAGCAGCCCTAGGTATATAGATAGATAGATAGATGTTTAAAAACCATAAATTTTATATTTGGTATAAAATAATTTGTTATTATAATTCTTAAGTCTTTTAAAGGGGTGTAGAATATTTAGGTAATATACTCACTGCAGAGTTTGAGAGAAAGGAGAGAAAACATGGGATGTGTGAACGATGGGGATGACTTATAAAAGCCGAGTATGACATATCAGATCGCTGCTGGTAAGGGCACCCACAAACACTAATGTCTGCATTCTCATCGGTTATGGCGAAGTTCTCTAACACTTCTTCTATGCGATTTACTATATTTATTACACCTTACTGTTCTCGTTCGTTAACTATATCCCTCCAATATCGCCAAACTCTGTATAAATAATGGCTAAAATGATATTAACCAGCCATATCCAAAAATAAATCGTTATGGAAGTGGTATAGCTAGCTTTCTTAACGGACGATAAATATACAACGGCCAGAAACAGGCGTGCCACATTATCAATGACACTTGAGTATCATTTCTTGAAACAAAAAGGACGGCGAGTAAGTAGGGAGTTGACAAGATTACTGGCAGTCATTAGTATCAGGGAAATAGCGACAAGAATCGCCATTGCGACTTCCCAAGATGCTAAAGAATTACCATTCATCTTAATGTCTCCCAGGGAAAGGATCGACATAGTCTAGCAGGGGAATTCCTAAATCTGTAATCATTACATGAAAACATAGCGGCAGTACACGGCAAGGAAAGCATTGAGGTATTCGTCTTCTAGCTTCAGATAACGACACGTAGACTCGTAGCTAGTGGCGCCTACTGACCAGATGCCTTCTCTTAATCCTCCTAGAGCCATGGCGAATTCTAAACAAGTAAAACTGAGAGTGAAAAAAGAAGCTAAAAATTGTATTACTAACCTATATTCCGAAACTTGCAGGTAAATTATTCATGAGGTACAATAGGAATGAAACACATTTTTTTTTTTTTTTTTTTTTTAGGTAGTTCTTATTTTCCATCATCTCTGATTTATTTTTGTCAGCTGTTCATTTCATGGGTTTTACGGTTTCCATAACAATGCATCCTCCCGTTCTTTATAGGCCTCATCCTGCCTTCAATCTAACTCAAGCAACTCAACAAATGTATACAAATACTCTGCCGATGCAAGCTTATTTACAAAATTCTTTACATTTGATCATTGGGGCACATGACATCAAATCGCCATAGCATTGAGTTTCGAAATAACGAGAGCCTGTAGAGAAAATGATGGTGACTGGATCGCTATGGCGAGAAGGGAGGTGTTCACCGATTACTATAGTGGTGAGAGGGGAGGTGTTCACTGGCTGGTGTGGAGAGAACGAAAGCACTCACCGGCGCCGGGTGCGGGAGATATGCAGCGTGCTCACGAACTCTCCTGGTGTGGAGAGAGGGGAGGTGTTCATCGGCTGGCGCGGTGAGATTAGTACCCACTGGGGCGGTGTAGTAATAGGGTACTCCACCGGCCAGCGGCGGCAGGGGAGGTGTTCACCAATGGGTCGCGTGGCGAGAGGGGAGGCGTTAACTGACTGGATGCGGTTATATAAGGGATGGAGGGAAGGCGGGTCAGGACTTAGTACTCAGCTCCTGCCTCCGGGCCGTGAGGATCACGCTCCGGTTTCACCTGGTCACACACCTTCAACGTGAGCCATGTGGCACCGCGTTACTACACACTTTGCTGTCAGTCATGTGGCACTGCGTTACTATATATTTTGTTGTCAGTCGTAATGCTGAACCGTATTGCTACACACTCTATTATTAGTCATGTGGAACCATGTGACAACACACTTTATTACCGGGTCATGAGGGCACCCTATTACTACACACTTCCTTGTTAGTCATGTACACCGCGCCACTGCATACTTTGTTATCAATCTTTTGATGCCGTAAGCTTTCTACATGTTTATTCCTCAAAGTCATGTGGGACAGTGCCACTACACATTTCCGCCAGTTTTTGTGATACGCATCTCAACAAATGGATCAAATTTTGCTAACAATAAGAATTGCGTTACATGTTATGTTGCTAGTGATAAGTTATTTTCCTTTTCTTCCGTCGAGGACAATAATTCTTATTCTCCTATCTACGTATTTGTATGTGGATACTTATGAATCTGTGTTTGGCTATTAATGTATATTCATCTTCTAGATGTAATTAAGAATAACAGAGGCAAATGGCACGTAAAAATCGTTCATGTATCGCCTTTTACCTCATGGAAGGAAGAAATGCGCCTGTGTCAGTTCAGTAAATGCTCCATTTAATATTTTTCTTTAAATTTCAGAACAGCCGGGATAAAATGTGGTTCTCTAGCTTGACATTAAGATAAGATAAGTGGCTGAGCTTTCGGCTGTACATGATGAAATCCTATTGTGTCATGAGGAATACATTTGTAAAACAATGGGATAGAATGTCTCATTTCTAGACATTCCTACACTAGCAATGAAGAAACATCTACATTCTCACTACACGGCAAGGCAAAGCAACATCTAGGTCCGAACACTAATATAAGCTCCCATCCTGTCAGGCCACCGATCACAGATATCCTTAAAATGAGGTAATCGAGGACAGTTAGGTATATAGCACAGGATATAATGAAGCTCTCCTCAACTATCAAATTAGAGGTGTATAATGGGTAGAATCACAGATGACATATGTTTCAATCTCTTGAAGAACATAATAATCACTATATCGCGCATATAATGGAACATTAACACAGAATATATCACACTAACATGCAGACACAACATCAAACGAGCGCGGTAAGGGAATCTGCGGGACGATCTCATAGGGTGAAATTTTTATTCGCAGCCAGACGTACCATGATGGAGAAAAGAGCAGCAGCAACAACAACAACAGCCACAGAAATGGGGATTTAAATATTTAACAATGTATACAAAAAAAAAAAAAAAACATTTAACTTGTTAAGATAAGACGTTTTGCTGCATATTTGACAGACGTGCGGGAAGAAGTACTCTGGGATTCCATTCGATTTTTGACATATTAATCAATCAATAATTATAACATAGCAGAATAACAGATATAAAGGTGAAAAAGACAAAGAGCACGTTTGATAGCTTTTTCTTACTTCACTTCTGCAATACTTGAGTGGAATATATATATATACATATATATATATATATATATATATATATATATATATATATATATATATATATATATATATATATATATATATATCAGGGGGAGGCACAAGCGGATGAACCCCAGGGATCCCCTCCTCTATATTGTCTGATCAAGGTGAATGTCTACAACCGTGAAAAAACGCGTCCCCCCACTGGACGTAGTCTCCCCATGTTGTATCCTACTCTACAACGATGCCGGGGTGAAGGTCAACCAATATGCAAAATTTCGTATTCCCAAGTTAAAACTACATGACCGAGCATAAAAACTTCGTCACGGAACCTCGTGGGTCCTCTCCCGTGAGGTGTGTCATTTTGTATTCTCAACCCCGCCTAAAGTGTAACCCCAGTAAAGTGATCTACCATTGCGTGAAACTTCATATTCTTTTGTAAAACCCACACAACCTCTCCCGGGCGGCCGCTCCTCAACCTCCACTGAGTTGCAAAAATAAATTTAAAATTATGATACAGTCAAGAATAAATGCAATGGAAAGAATGTAAAGCCAATGTATTGTTTTCCTCCTCCATTGACTAACGTGACATGAACTGGAAAAAAGCGTAACCGGAGCCAAGTCAAGGTTAAAATAGTATAGTAAATGTATTTTTGGAAAAGGTATCACCTATGAATAGAAATAATCCCATAATCACAGGGCCGAACACTAAAAGGGACACACTGAGGGATTAGCAACCT
>NW_027642803.1:0-4995 GCF_032717465.1 Coenobita brevimanus | reverse complement strand
AGGAAGAGAGAGGTGAAAAGTTTAGTAAGATAGAGTAAGAAGAGAGTGGATGAGGAATTTGGAAGGAATTTGAGTGTAAATTGGAGGAAATGTAAGAAAATGTTCTGGAAAGAAATAAAGGGAGGTAGACAGGGTGGCAATGAAGAGAACAAGGGAGTGAAAGATAAAAATTGTTGATTACTATTGGGGAAGGGAAAAAAGGTGACCAGATGGAGAGAAAACTTAAAGGAATTGTTGAACATTAAGAATGAAAGTAATGCAGGTATAAGTGGCTGGGGAATGGCTGGGAGAAGGAGGGAGGTGAGAAGACAGGAAGAAATCAGTAGGATGGAAGTTGTGGAAGCAATGAAGAAAGTCAAAATGGGAAAAGTCCCAGGAATTGATGGAGTGTGTTGTGAAATGCTAAAGCATGAGGGAGAGATGGTAGTAGAATGGATGTGGAAGAAGTGCAGATTGGCCTGGGAGGAAGGTAGAGTCCCGGAGGATTGGAAGTCAGATATAATTATTCCCTTGTACAAAGGGAAAGAGGGGGAAAGAAGTGTGTGGTAACCATAGGGGCATTTGTCTTCTTAGTGTAATAGGGAAAGTATATGGTAGGATACTTATTGACAGAGTTAAGGAAATAAAAGAGGAATTAGTTGGGGAAGAACAGGGAGGCTTTAGGAAGGGAAGAGGTTGTGTAGATCAGATATTCATTCTTACATCTTTAGTGGAAAAGTTTCTAGAGAAGGGGAAGACGTTGTATGCGGCTTTCATGGATTTGGAGAATGCATATGACAGGATGGACAGACAAGGATTGTGGAAAGTATTAAGAATATATGGAGTAGATGGGAAGTTGTTGAATGTTGTGAAGAGTTTGTATGATGGTGCTAAGGCTGCAGTGCGTGTGGATAGTGAACTGAGTGAATTTTTCTCATTGAAGGTTGGGTGGAAACATGGACGTGTCACGTCACCATGGTTGTTCAATCTGTACATGGATGGGGTAATAAAAGAGGTACATGGTGGGGTAGTGGATGTTGGAGCGGCCCTGGTGAGAGAGAGTAGTGTTTGGAAACTCCCTGTACTGTTGTTTGCAGATGATACTGTGTTTTTGAGTGAAGATGAAGGAGAACTGCAAGGCTTGGTGGATGAGTTTGGAAGAGTGTGTAAGAAAGGGAACCTGAAGGTGAATGTTGGGAAGAGTAAAGTGACGGTCTTTGAAAGAGGTGAAGTCAGTGAATGTACAGCGAGGTTGGATGGTGAGGAATTGGAAAATGTGAGTACGTTTAAGTACTCGGGTAGTGTGATGAGTAAGGATGGAGGTTTAGAGAGTGAAGTGCTTGAAAGGGTACAGCAGGGAAGAAAGGTTGCTGGTTCCTTGAAAGCAGTGATAAGAAGCAGGGAAGTGAGCATGGAAGTGAAAAAGTTACTACATGACAGTATTGTGATACCAACTCTAATGTATGGAAGTGAAGCTTGGACATTGCTGGAAGGACACAAGTCAAGAGTGAGAGCAGTGGAAATGAGTTACTTAAGAGGAGCCTGTTGAGTCACATGGAGAGACAGGCTGACAAATGAGGATATAAAGGAGCATTGTGGTGTCGATGTGGATGTGATAGGAAGCGTTAGGAGGAATACACTGAGATGGTTTGGCCATGTGGAGAGGATGAAGGGTGAAAGACTGACGAAGAAAGTGTATGTGAGTGAGGTGGAGGGGGGAAGAGGGAGGAGGAGGCCGAGGAGGAGATGGAGGGATGGGGTGGAGAGGTATATGAGAGAGGGGTGTGTGAGTTGGGAGCGGGGCAGTGAAATGGCGGGGGACAGGGCGACATGGAGCCGATTTGTTTGTGGCCACCCCGAACGGGATTGAGGCGTCTGGCAATAGGTAGATAGATAGACAGATATTTATAGCGTTTGCTAGCAAAACCTTAGCAGAAGTAGGGCAGGGGAAATAAGGATGCCAGGCAATCACAGACATCAGTGAACAGGTACACTACCATGCTCAGACATTTGTTGATAACTTATGGTTTATAAGAAATGTTGGTGCAATGTGCCACGAGTGTTCATGAAGGAATATTTTGGGTGTATAGCGTGTGTCAGTCGGACCTTAATGGAAGGGGGACAGGGGACGTAAAGATGCCAGGCAACCACGGACGTCAGTGAACAGGTATTGTATCGTGCTCAGTCACTTATAGAAAACTAATGGTTTATGTGAAATATTGGTGAAATGTGCCACGAGTGTTTGTGAAGGAATAGTTTCGGTGTGTAGCGTGTATTAGCGGAACCTTAACAGAAGGAGGCTGGGGACATAAGGACACCAGGCAACGACAGACGTCAGTGAACAGGCACTGTACCGTGCTCAGACATTTGTTGATAACTTATGGTTTATGTGAAATGTTGGCGCAATGTACCACGAGTGTTCGTGAAGGAAAATTTTTGGTGTATACAGTAGTACTTCATCCAGTTTTGATTACTCATTATATAAATTAAATTGTCAAAACATTACCAAATATATTTGTGTAGTTTATCGTTCCCCCAGTGCTTCTTCGGAACCCAGTGTATTTGATTCCATATCCACTCAGTTGAGTAACCTTGACCTTGCCCTTGGCACCGAAATTACCATTTTGGGTGATTTTAACATACACAATGTTGAATGGAATACCTGATAATCCTGCATTATGCCTGGACTGACGAATAATCCAGATCAATACAGAATAGAGCTGTTTGTGGAATCATTTAATCTCACCCAGTCAGGGTGACCCAATGGCACTTTGACAGGGCAGACTGGGATGGATTTAGAAATTATCTTGCCGATGTTCCATGGCAGTCTTTCTTCTCTAGTGATCCCAATTCTACCCAGTCCCACATTTGTGACTTAATACTAGCTGGTATGGATTTATTCATACCAAGTCAACAGTTCACTAAAAGATCGAACTCTCCAAAATGGTTTGATGGCAATTGTGCCAGAGCAACAGCCCAAAAGTCATTAGCATATAACTCTTACTTAAAATAAAATAAAAAATCTGAATCACTCTTCCAATGTAAAATTGCTAGAAATCATGCAAAAGGTGTATTAAATCTATCTAAATCAAACTTTCTTCAAATGCAAGCATCAAAATTACTTAACAACCCTAATGACAGTAGAATATTCTGGTCAACTCTTAATTTTTTCAATAATAACTTTAACAAGTCATCTCCCATTCCCCCACTAAAATCTTCAGATGGCAACATTACAAATGACCCACGTGGGAAACCAGATATCTTTGCCAGTACCTTTGCCAGAAACTCTACCATAGACGATACCAGCAAGAATGTCCCAATACTGGAACATGATTCTTCCGAAATTGCCCCACTTAAAATACAGACAAGATACGTAAACTCCATCCTAGACAATTTACCTACCAACAAAGCTCCAAGCCCAGATGGAATTCTGCCAATTGTTTTGAAAAAGTGTTCCCCTGAACTTGCCTCTGTCCTAGCTAAATTATTCAGATTATGCATACGTACTTCTTAATTCCCTAATTCATGGAAAGAAGCCAATATCCACCCAGTTCCGAAGAAAGGAAGTTCGTCTGACCCCTCCAATTACAGACCAATAGCTGTCACATCTTCTCTTGGTAAGGTATTTGAAACTTTAATTAATAAGCACATTGTTAAACATCTTGAAACCAACAACTTAATTAATGATAGACAATACGGTTTTTGCCACGAAAGATCCACCATTGACATACTCAATCTCTTAACTCATACCATCAATCAATCAATTGATCTTTTTGGAGAAACTCATACAGTAGCTCTTGATATCTCTAAAGTTTTCGACAGAGTATGGCACCGTTCCCTGCTGTCCAAACTTCCTTGCTATGGACTGAACTCTTTTGTTCCTTTGATTTCTTCATATCTTAGTGACAGGAAAATATGAGTAAAAGTAGATGATATATTTTCCAATTTCCACTCAATTAACGCCGGCATGCCGCAGGGATTAGTTCTGGCGCCAACCCTATTTCTGATGCATATTAATGATCTCTTATCTGTCACCCACAATCCCATTCACTTATATTCAGATGACTCAACACTACATAGTTCATTCACACTCAGACATCCATTTACAAAATCTAATATCTCTACCTCTCAACTCAGTAGAGCCATCTCCATAACTCAAGATCTAGCTACAATATTCTGTGAATAGGGACAAAACAACGTTGTCTCTTTTAATGCTAGTAAAACTAAATATATACAGTTTACTAATAGACAGATATTACCAGAGTCGTACATTACCTTCAGTGCTACTGATATTCCCATCCCCAAAAGTATTGAAATTCTTGGTGTCTCACTTAGCAGTGCCCTCAGCTGGACCTCTCATGTCAGATCACTTGCTAGAACCACCTCAAAGAAACTTGGATTATTGTACAGAGTCCGTAACTTCTTCGCCGATGAGCAGTTAGCTGTAATTTATAAGAGTCATGTGCGCTCTCAGCTTGAATATTGCTCACCCTTGTGGAATGGTTGTGGAGAAGTTGCATTAAGACAACTAGACAAAATTCAGAATAAAGCTGTTAGAATCATTAACAACCCTGCCATTACATATAAACTACCTCCCCCGCAAGTAAGAAGGAATGTTGCCTCCCTTGCATTATTTTACAGATATTATTTTGGCAAATGCTCAGACGAAGTTGTGTCCATGGTGCCACCTCTCCATGCCTTCCCTCGTGCTACACGGGCATCTGGTAGCGCTCATGACTGGAATGTCACTCAGCCATATTGCAGAACTTCTGCCTATCAGAATTCTTTCATTCCCCGAACTGCATCTCTCTGGAACTCGCTTCCCCAGAGTTGTTTTCCTCCAAATTTCAACCCACAACTGTTCAAGTCTAACTGTTACAGATATTTTATGAACAGATGACACCAGTAATCTGGTGTATGGATTATTTTTTTTTACTCATTTGTTTTTCCTTCCTCCGTTGTTATTCAAAAAAAAAAAAAAAAAAAAAAAGCACTTGTCAGTGGGACTTTAGTGGA